>NC_058130.1:727140973-727145331 GCF_016433145.1 Gracilinanus agilis | reverse complement strand
AGGAAGGAAGGAAGGAAGGAAGGAAGGAAGGAAGGAAGGAAGGAAGGAAGGAAGGAAGCAAGCAAGGAAGGAAGCAAGGAAGGAAGGAAGGAAGGAAGGAGAGACATTTAAAACGAGGGAGGTGGAACAAAGTGCCAGTTGTCACAGAAAGGTCAAGGAATCCGGGGACGGAAGAGAGGCCATCGAACTGAGTGCTGAGGAGCCATTAGAGGCTTTGGAGAGAGAGCCGTTCTGGCGGCGGGGTAGGGATGGAGCCGGATCGTGAGGGCGAAGGACCAATGGAGTGCGGATGAGAAAGTGGAAGCACGGCTCTTGTGTTAAATGTGGCAGTCGCGCAGAGGAGGGCCCAAGGTAATATTTTGTGGAAATGACAAGGTCAAAGGAAGGCTTTTTTAAAGGCCGGCAGAGACTCGGACATGTTTATAGACTGAGGGGAAATGCTAGGAAGGGGGAGAGATTAAAGATGCCGGACAGAGGAGGGCTAGATGGCCTTAGGAAGGGCTCGATTTGCGAAGGGGGGGAGCAGTGAAAGGTGGTTTTCAGAGGCTAAAAGGAGAGCTCAGAGTTCAGCTGTGAGGGCGCTGGGCCTCTCGGGAAAGTGGGAGGTGAGGCCAAGTCCCTGGGCTCCGGGGAGAGGAGGAAGGACATGAGATGGCTCACATTCATATCGCACTTGAAGGTTTGCAAAGCACTTCAAGAATAACGATGGCTAACATATATGTAGTCTTTAATGTTGGCAAAGCACTTCTACACATGAGACCCTCACAACGACTCTGCCATTATTATCCCCAATTTATAGGTGAGGAAAATAAAATTAGGAGACATGAAGTGCCTTGGCCAGGTTCGTACACTTAGGAAATTTCTGAGGCAGGATTTGAACTCAGTTCTTCCTAATGAAAAGTTTAGCCCTTTGATCCACTATACTACCTATCCCTTATCTTGTTGGATCTTTTTTTTAATTATTTTTTTTTATTTTTAGAAAAATTTTCCATGGTTACATGATTCCTGTTTTTACTTTACTTTTCCCTTCACCCCCCTTCCCCCCTCCCCCCCCCCCATAGCCGATGTGCATTTCCACTGGTTTTAACATGTGTGGTCAGTCAAGACCTATTTCCAAATTGGTGGTAGTTGCATTGGTGTGGTCGTTTCAGGTCTACATCCCCAATCATGTCCGCATCAACCCATGCGTTCAAGCAATTGTTTTTCTTCTGTTTCCACTCCTGCAGTTCTTCCTCTGAATATGGGTAGCGTCTTTTCCATAAATCCATCAGACATCTTTTTGGATCTTCATGACATGATATTTTGTATGAGATAACAACTATTATTGTCCCCATTTTACAGATTGGGAAATTGAGGCTAACAGAAACTGAAGAGAAGACCGTAGGCTTGCTCAGAGTCCAACAGCTAGCAGGCATGTGATGTGGGACTCAAACCTAAGTTTTCCTGACTCCAAGTCCACTTTTTCCCCCGATCTAAAACCCTCACCTTTTACCTTATCATCAATACTGTGTATCGGCTCCAAGGCAGAAGAGTGGTAAGCGCTAGGCAATGGGGGTTAAGTGACTTGCCCAGGGTCACACTGCTAGGAAGTATCTGAGGCCAGATTTGAACCCATGGCCTCCTGGCTCTCAATCCACTGTCTGCCCCCTCCAAGTCTACTTTTGAAGACACTCTGACACCCCACCTCTCCAATACCATCTATATGAAGAAGATGTAAAAAAGTCAATGAAAGAATTTTCAAAATTGCAATGAGAGAATCTGAGTGAGGATCTGTCTGAAGTGAGACAGCCTCCATTTGAGGCAGATCCAGTCAACCTGATTTCATGATTTCCAGTACAAATTCTTAACAAATGGGAAAGAGCATCACTGACACAAGTCTTACCACAGTAAGGACTGAGGAGAGAAGAATGGTGCTGGCAGACAGGGAGAATAGAAGATAATCAAGGGGCTGGATGTTGGCATTACATATGGAAGAGTGGTAGCTAGGTGGCACAATGGTTAGAGCACCCAGGCCTGGAGTCAGAAAGACCTGAGTTCAAATCTGATCTCAACATTTACTAGCTGTATAACCTCAGGCAAGTCACTTCTACCTATTTGCCTCAGTTTCCTCATCTGTAAAATGAGCTAGAGAGAAAAATGGCAAACCACTCCAGTATCTTTGCCAAGAAAACCCCAAAAGGGGCCTCAAAGAGTCAGCTCCTGAATAACAATCACAATCATGGAAAGAGAATAAGAACAGGGTAAATGGAAGGAGCAGTTTGAGTTTATGATCTTGAAGTTTCAGGTCTCAAGTAGTGATGAGGTCCCAGGTGTAAGACAGGCTGCTGAGAGACTGTCAAGGCGTTCCCAGGACCATACATAGGCCTGGAGCTAGAAGGGACCTTAGGCATCATGTAGTCCAATCTCTTTAATTTTACAGGTGAGACAGTAAAAGCTCAGAGAATTTAAGACTCATCCATTATCACACAGTTAAATTCCAGAGAAAGGATTTGAATCCAGGTCTTTTGACTCTAAAAGCACTGTTCTTTCTGCTATGGTTGTTTAAAACACTGTGCCAAAAGTCTATAGATTTGTTCTCTAATCTCAACTGGGCTTTCACTACTGTAAGGCAATCCTTCCATTACCCCTAAATGACTTCCTCTTACATTCCCCTCTGTAGTTTATTCAAAATCATCTCTTCCCTCAATCCTCTAACGTTTCTCCTGCCCCCTCCCTTTCAGGAGAGGATCTCACCTGCTTTGTTGAAAAAAAGAGTCCATCTGTCCCAAGCTTCTTTTTTGTCCTACTGTACACCACTGATGAAAGGTGGTCTGCCTCCTTGCCCAAGTCAACCCTTCCTCTTGTTCTCTTGGGCTATAGGAATTTGGCCCCTTGGCTGTGCCTGTTCTCACAACCTCATACTTCTCTAATCCATTGCATTCTTCCTGTCACCCACAAATGTACCTAGGTTGGACTAGATGGCCTCTGAAGTCTAAATGTGCAATCTTATGATTTTTTTATCAGAAAAAATTTCAGGGCAGCTGGTGGCTGAGTGGAAAGAGCGCTAGGCCTGGAGTTGGAAGGACCAGGGTTCAAATCTAGCCTCAGATACTCCCTAGCTGTATGACCCTGGGCAAGTCACTTAAGCCTGTTTGCTTCAGTTTCCTCATCTGTCAAATGAGCTGGTGAAGGAAATGGCAAGCCACTCTAGTATCTTTGCCAAGAAAATCTCAAATGGGGTCACAAAATGTTGGACATGACTGAACAACATTCTCTTTTTCAATGAGGGGATGTCCTTCAATTGGGGAATGGCCGAACAAATTGTGGTATCAGTTGGTGATGGAATACTATTGTGCTCAAAGGAATAATGAACTGGAGGAATTCAATGTGAACTGGAACGACCTCCAGGAATTGATGCAGAGGGAAAGGAACAGAACCAGGAGAACATTGTACACAGAGACTGATACACTGTGGTACAATCAAACATAAGGGACTTCTCTACTAGTAGCAATGCAATGATCTAGAGCAAGGTTGAGGGACTTATGAGAAAGAAAACTAGCCACACTCAGAGGAAGACCTGTGGGAGGAGAAACACAGAAGAAAAATAAAAGCTTGATCACATGATTCGATGGGCATATGATTGGGGATGTAGACTCTAAATGACCACCCTAGTGCAAATATCAATAATATGGAAATATGAAATACATGTAACACCCAGTGGAATTGCACATCGGCTACTGGAGGGGGAAGGGGAGGGAGGAGAAAGAATATGAATCTTGTAACCATGGAAAAATATTCTAAATTAATTAATTAAAAAAATTCTCTTTTTCACAGCCAAACTCCTAGCAAGGGTCCTCTGCACTCACTGCCTTTTCAACTCCTTGCTATTATGTTTTGGACCTTACTATTCAACTGGAACTTCTTTCTCCAAGGTTGCCAATGGAGTTCTAATTCCTAAATCCAACGGCTATTACTCAATCCTTTTTCTACTTGATCTTTTGGCAGGTTTTGACTGTGCTGACTGTCCATCCCCTTCCCTAGACACTTTTTCCTTCTATGGCTTCCGTGACTGTTCTCCTAGTTCTCCTCCTTTTTATATGACTGTTCCTTCTCTGTCTCCTCTTCTGGATCATCAGCCTCCTGGCCACAAAGACTCTGTCCTGCAGGCTCTCCTCCTCTCCCTCCCTCTCCCTCTCCCTCTCCTTCTCCCTCTCCCCCTCTCTCTCTCCACCGCCTCTCTGTCTCTCTACTTTCCTCCTCTCCTCTCCTCCCTCCCCTTTTCTCTTTGTCTTTCTCTTTCTTCTCCTCCTCTCCTCCTCCTCCCTTCTCTCTTTCTTTCTTCCCTTCATCTCCCCCTCCCCTCTCTCCCTTTTCTCTCT
>NC_058130.1:727124746-727138021 GCF_016433145.1 Gracilinanus agilis | reverse complement strand
CCTTCCTTCCTTCCTTTCTTTCTCTTTCTTTCCTTCCTTTCTCTCTTTTTCTTTCCTTCCTTCCTTTCTCTCTCTTTATCTTTCCTTCCTTCCTTCCTTCCTTCCTTCTTTTTTTGGTAATATAATATGTTTTCCCAAAATACATGTAAAGACAAATCGTCTTAACATTCATTTTCTAGCCACCCTCAGGTTTCAATGATCATTTCTATGTAGGAGACTCCCAGACCTCTAATTATCCTCTTCCACTACAACCTCTTCTAAGAGCTTTAGTCCCAAATGTCCAACTTCCTTTTGGAAATCTCTACCTAGCTAGGTGCCCAAGTACTGCCTTAAACTCACTAGGGCCAAATCTGAAATCATCTTCTTTTTCAAACTTATTCCTTTTCTTGATTTCCCTGTTGGTACCCCTCTTATAATAGGCAGAGTTTGAGATTTAGATTTAGGGGATCTGGGTTTGACTCTCAGTTCTTCTACTTACTCCCTTTGTGACCTTGGGCAAGTCACAACCTCTCTTTGCCTCAGTTTCCTAATCTGTAAAATGAGAGCATTGACCTAGATAGCCTTCTAGTTCTAAGCCTATGGTCTTATGATCCTCTCAGCCCAGTCTGTAGCCTTGGAGTCATCTTTAAACTTTCCCCTCTCCTCCACTCTATCAAACGAAATTCCGCAATTCTTCTCTAATTATACCCAACTTAATCATCTAAGCCTGGACACTGATACCAAGTAAAGTAACTTCTTGGTGTTCTGGAAAAAGCTCTAAGATCCTATATTGCTGAGACAGTGCTGAGCTTCTTTATTTAGGAGTCCCCTAGAGCAGGGAAATCACAGGTGCAGCTCTTATCCCTATGATTCAATTTAAAAAATTTATTAAGCACTGTATTAGAAACAAGATAAAAACAAAACAATATTTGCCCTTTAAATTTCTTAAATTTAATGTTTTTAAACCTTTACCTTCCATCTTAGAATCAATACTAAATATTAGTTCCAAGGTAGAAGAGAAGAAAGGGCTAGGCAATTGGAGGTAAATGACTTGCCCAGGGTCATTCAGCTAGGAAGCATCTAAGGCCATATTTGAACCCTGTCTCCAGGCCAAGTTCTCTATCTACTGAGCCACCTAGCTGCCTCTTATTCCACTGGAACTGGGGTAGAAATTCTACCTCTCTTTCACTCATCTCTTCATGTACAATTTCACACTTATTCAAGCCTTCATTTCTATTGGTTAGGACTATTGCAGTTGAGTCCCTGAGCAGCTAGGTGGTGAAGTGGATAGAGCCCCAGGCCTGGAGTCAGGTAGACCTGAATTCAAATCCAGCCTCAGACACTTGCTAGCTGTGTGACCCTGGGAAAGTCACTTAACCTCATTTGCCTCAGTTTCCTCATCTGGAAAAAATGAGCTGGAGAAGCAAATGGCAAACCACTTCTAGACTCTTTGCCAAGAAAACTCCAAATGTTGTCAGACACAATTGAAATGCTTGAACAACAACAAATTAAACTCCTTCCTGGTCTTGCTTTTTCCAGTTTCTCTTGTCCTAAAACCCAAGAACTCTACAATCTAGCCAAATTGATCTTCTTGTTGTTCTTCAGCCATAATATTGATCTCCCACCTCTATGCTTTTGTCTTCCCCTACCTCCTATACACATGCTTGGAATCATTCCCTCCTTACCTTTATCTCTTAGAAGCACTAGCTTCCTTCAGACTCAAACTCCACCTAATACTCAAGGATCTTCCCAAAGCATGGCTACGAACCCATTTCTCAGAAACCTTCTATTGGTTCCCCATTGTCTGTTGTTAAGTCCTTTCAGTCATGTCTGGCTCTTCATGACCCCATTTGGGGTCTTCTTGTTACAATACTGGAGTTTCTCTAGTTCATTTTACAGGTGAAGAAACAGAGGCAAACAGGGTAAAGTGATTTGTCCAGGGTCACACAATTAGGAAAAGTCTGGGTCCACATTTGAAATGGGCACCTAGGTGGATAGAGAGCTGAACCCAGAGTCAAGAAGATCTGAGTTCAAATATGATCTCAGACATTTCCTAGCTGGGTGACCCTGGGCAAGTCACTTCACCCAGACTGCCTCGGTTTCCTCATTTGTAAATTGAGCTGGAAAAGAAAATGGCAAACCACTTCAGTATCTCTACCAAGAAAACCCCAAATGGGGTCACAAAAAGTCAGATGCAACTGAAAAGACTGAACAACAACAAAATGTTTAATGAATAAATGAATGCATTTAGAATGCACCAATTCCTTCTCTGTCCACACAAGGACAGACTTTGGGGCTGTTATAAAAAGGGTGATGATAATGCTCATTTCCAGTTGGCTATTTAAGGTCTAACAAAGTGTTTCTTCCAACAATCCTGGGAAGTAGTCAGTAAATAAAGTATTATCCTCATTTTACAGACGAGGAATTTGAAGTTTAGTCAGTCAACAAGCATTTATTTAGTACCTACTATGTACTAGAACCAGCTAGGTAGCTCAAGGATAGAATGGGGAGGC
Source organism: Gracilinanus agilis (assembly GCF_016433145.1). Classification (NCBI taxonomy): domain Eukaryota; kingdom Metazoa; phylum Chordata; class Mammalia; order Didelphimorphia; family Didelphidae; genus Gracilinanus; species Gracilinanus agilis. The sequence goes on along the minus strand of NC_058130.1, from coordinate 727,135,529 downwards.
CCTGAAGCCAGGAAGACTCATCTTCCTGTGTTCAAATCTGGTCTCAGTTGCTTATTAGCTGTGTGACCCTGGGCAAGCCACTTCATCCTATATGCCTCAGTTTCCTCAGCTGTAATGAGTAGAGAAGGAAATGGCAATCCACTCTCATATCTTTGCCAAGAAAACCCCAAATGGGATCACGAAAAGTCAGATCTGGTTGAAAAGACTGAACAACATGTTTAATGAATAAATGAATGAATGCACCAATTCCAGTTTTGCCCTCAAGGCAGATGAGCTTTGAGGTTATGACGATAATAATACCCACATCCATTTAGCTTTTTAAAGTCTAACAAAGATTTTTCCTCCCAGTAATCCTGGGAAGTAGGTAGTAAATAAAGTTTTATAGCTTTTATAGATGAGGAATCTGAAGCTTAGTAAGTCAGTCAATTATCATTTATTAAATGCCCACTATGTTCTAGGGCAGCGATGGTGAACCTTTTAGAGGGGTGGATAATGTGAGAAATGTCCTCAGGTGAAGGGGAGAGGGGCATCCCAGGCATCAAATACTTCTGGCTTTCTAGTAAGGAACTCTGGCAAACTCTGTGCTGGAGCAACGGTGTGTGTGCCCAAAGAGAGGACATGTGTGCCACAGGTTCTCCACCACAGTTCTAGGTGATGGTAGATAGAGTATCTGACTAAGAATCAAGAAGATTCATATTCTTGAGTTTGAATCTAGTCTCAGATATTTGCTAGCTGGCTGACCCTGGACAAGTCACTTCGCCCTGTTTGCCTCAGTTTCCTCATCTGTAAAATAAGCCAGAAAAGGAAATGGCAAATCACTCCAGTATCTCTGCCAAAAAACCCCAACCCCAAACCCAAAAGGGATCATGAAGAATTGGATATGAATGAAATGACTGAGCAACAACTCTGTGCCAGGCACAGTGCTAAGTATTAAACAAGTATTAACAAAGAAGAAATAAAGCAGTCCCTGCTTTCAAGGAAACGCCCTGTCAAATGGGGAAGACAGTATGGACACTGTGAAATTGTTTCTTGATTTTCTGATTATTGGTTACTGGATTTATAGCTGAGTTTTATTCATTATAGTAATAATCATCATAACTTCCTTTTAAAAGCTTGTATTCAGAGCATCTCAATAATCGAGCAAAACAAGAATGTCCCATGAGGGACATAAGAAAGATGGATGAAGGTTATTCAACCTTGTCACAGGATGTTTTCCTAGGGCTGGATTCCATTGGTACAGGGAGGGGTAGATAAGAGAGGGAGCAGAGAGATGACTAATTCTATGCGTCCCCCCCACCCCCATGACCCTACAGACTCTGGAAGACCTCTTCCTAGGAGGTTAATTGGTAGTTAGCTTTCACAAGGCCTTCCAAGAGGATGTTGGCCAAATTTGGGTTTTCCTGTTGCCATAATGGATAAAGGCTCTTGGTCAGATGGTAAGATAGTGTGATTAGGAACCAATCATGAAGGCGGCTAGGTGTGGCCCACTGGATAGAGAGTCAGGTCCAGAGACGGGGATCCTAGGGGTCCTTCCTAGCTGTATGACCTTGGGCAAGTCACTTACCCCACATTGCTCTAAAAAAAAATCACAGTCTGTTAACTTTGTGTCAATGGGCCTTATGTAACCACTAAACTGTATTTTTAAAAGCTGCTCTGATGGTTTTAGGGCTCTTTGGTTACTGAGAAACCATCGATCTCTATTATTGGTAACTGCCAGTCTTGCCAATAACTAGATTGAATTTGGACTTTATGCCTCAGTTTCTCATTATCAAAGATTTATTACAACTCGTAACTATGTATGAGCAAAATATGATCATGGAAAACCTGGAGATAATCACAAGAGCAGTTAGGTGATTGCCACAGCCATACTGCTAACAAGGATAGGGAGGCAGGATTCAAACCCAGGACTTCTGTCTACACCAAGCTGTCACCTCCTCTACCATGGGTTCAAATTTTTTTTAAATTTCTTTTTAAAAACCCTCACCTTCCATCTTAGACTCAATACTGTGTATTGGTTCCAAGACAGAAGAGAGGGTAAGGGCTAGGTGATGGAGGGTAAATGACTTGCCCAGGGTCACTTTGCCCACACAGCTAGGAACTGTTTGAATTCCTATTTGAATCCAGAATCTCCCGTCTCTAGGCCTGGCTCTCTAGCCACTAAGCCACCTCCCTTCCCATATCCCCAGCTCTTGACATAGAGACTGCAACATAATAAGCACTTAATAAATGTTTAATTGACTTCTCTCCAGCCCTCAGTTTCCTCATCTGTTAAAGGAAGTGGTCTACAGCTCTAATTTCCAAGGTTCCTCCCAACTCTGGCATCCTGATTTCTAGAGTCCTTTCCTCTTGCCTTAGTGGGAAAGGCCTCCCCAAACCCACAGAGATACCCTCAAGGCAGTGCCAGGAACTTTCCTCCCAGGGCCACCTGAGAAGAAATGCCTGAGGGCAGGGGCATGTCTGCTTTCTGCCAGGCTCTAAACCTTTTTCACCTGAGAGATAACAAAAAAGCAGCCAGGACTCAGCAGAGGAGCGGAGGGGCAGACGGCCCACAGTCCTCTCCTTGAGTCCCACATAGGGCAATGTGTGTGTGTGTGTGTGTGTGTGTGTGTGTGTGTGTGTGTGTGTGTNGACAGCTGAGTGTGTGTGTGTGTGTGTGTGTGTGTGTGTGTGTGTGTGTGTGTGTGTGTGTGTGGCCTGTGGGGGCAGGTAAAGGCAGAAAGAAGGACAGGAATGAGGCCAGGGCAGGCTCAGGGCCCATGTTGTAGGAGCTGTTCCTGGGCAGCTTCTCCATGGGGCAGGGGCTCAGATCCAGGCATCCTGCCTCTGTTTGGAATGGGGGCTAGTGAGGAATCCAGGGCTCTCTCCCTGCCTCAGTATCTCAGCTCTGGGAGCCTAGGGGAGCCATTACAGGTGGGGTGGCACACCCCTGGACAGGAGGGCTCCAAGGATAATTTAAAAAAACTGCTCCAAAGGCAGCTGGGCATGACTGGATAACAGGGCACCCCTAAACCCCAGGCTGCCACTGGATAGCAGGGCACCTCTGGGAGGCAGGACCCTCACTGATGGCAGAGTGCCCTCCATGGCTGGGCACGGCAGGCAGAGGCTGGAGCTCCCGGCGGGGCTTACTTCTCCTTTCCGGGGGCTCTGGCACCGCCCCCATACTTCCTCCCCCCTTGCCCAGTGGCTCCAGGGCGCAGAGTCACTGAATGGCCCCGGACGGACTGCCAGGAGCAGCCGCCTGACCAGGGGCTGCGTCTGAAGCCCGGGCCGACTTTTTCTCTCTTCCCAGCCGGCAGGCCCCGTCCCGGGCTCCCCCGGCCCTGGCAGCCACTGACCCTGGTGAGAAACTCGAGACACTTGTCGCCCACCCCTCCTTCTCCGCCGGCCTGCTCGCTCCACCTAGTGGCCGCCGCCCTCGCCTTTCCAGAAGCCACCCGAGGAGTTGCAGGACTGTCTGAGCTGGGGGCACCCTCCGACCCCGCAAGGCTCATTCCTTCATTTGATAGGAGGGGAAACTGAGCCCCAGAAATGATAGGGAATCACCCAAGGTCACCCAATGAGTCCGAGGCAGAGCCGGGACTAGAACCCAGGTCTGCCGACTGACTCCTAGCCCAGAGCTCTTTGCATCTCACCTTATTCTATCTGCCACTGTCTAGTGCAAGAATGCATTATGGAAATCTGATCTAGAGTGTGAAAGATTCTCAGTGCATCTAGTGCAGCCCCCTCCTTTTACAAGAAAATGAAGCCCAGAGAAGTTAAGGGACTTGCCCAGGATCACACAGCTAGGGACAGAAATAAAATCTGAACCCAAGTCCTTTGATTCCAAATCCAGAGCTCTTTCCAAAAATGACTGCCAATTTAGAGGTTCTTAGGCTATGGAGGGGCAAGGTGGATCGAGGGTCATCTAATTTAAGCTCTTCGTGTTACAGATAAGGAAACCGAGGCACAGCAAGACTTGGCCAAGGTGACACAAGTGACACAGGTTCTCTGATTCTGAAGCCAGGCTCTTTCCACTAAACCATTTTGTCTATTCAATTCAGATTTATTTAAACTAATTTGGGCCAACATTTATTAAATGCTTACTATGCTTGCGGTCCAGTGCTCAGCCTTGGGGATACAAAGATGAATGGGACTCTGGCTCTCTGACTCCTTTCTCTTCTTTTTAATTTTTTTAATTCAAAGATATCTTATTTCCCCAATTACATGTAATAATAATTTCCAACATACATTTCCCCAAATGATTAGATCCAAACCATCTCCCTCCCTCCCTTCCCTCCCCTCCCCTCCCTTGGAGATGGTAAGCAATTTGATCTGGGTCACACATGGATTATCATGCAAAACACACTTCTGTCTTGGTCATTGTCATAACAGCACACTCCAACAAAACCAAAACCCCTCAATAAAACCACAAATACGCAGGCGGACGGATGGGAAAGATAGTAGGCTTCAATTCACATCCATCAGACTCCAATGGTTATTTCTCTGGAAGTGGATACCCTTCCCCATCATAAGCTCTGGCTCCTTTTTTTAAGAAATTCACAATCCAGAGGAGTTGGGGGGAACAGAGGTAGAATAAGGAAGGGGAATGAATGGATGAAAAAGCATTTATTTAGCCCTTTCTATGTGCTAGTTGTTAGAGAATACAAATAGGAAACCAAAAACCGTACTAGCCCTCCAGGAATCTGAATCAGAATGGTGGAAGCACCACTTGTAGGGAGGTTGTGGCCAAGGGGGTGCCCCTTGTTAAGAAATTACCTATATGCATGATAAGTAGGGCCATAGAAAAGTATATTGACACACCCCATCCATGGACAGTGACAGCGGTGATTTGATCCTGCTTCATGGTTCCAGAATAGCAGGCAAGGAGGGAGAAGGAAAAGGAGCTTTTCTAGGAGGCTGGTGAGGAATTTGTACAGAGAATAAAGTGAACCTGTGCTAGACTTTTCTGAGATAATGTTGTGAAAGAGGCAGTTACCACCAGTCCTAGGATTGAGTCCCTAGGACAGAAGTTCCTCCAGGGTTCATTCCAGGTCTCTGGAATGGTCAGCAGAAAGCTTCCAGCGTCAGAGGTGATCAGAGAAGAGGGTTGTAGACAGAGGCAGGCATGTGAATTATCTGTATTTCACATGGGAACAGTGGAAAAACCTGCCTCCTAAAGAAGTGGGCCATCCATGGACCCCAGATCAAGAATCCTTGGCCTTGATGCATTCCAATTTGTCATCTGGAGGATCTAGAGGGGATTCCTATATCGGATCATGGGACAAATTAGCCAGATGACCTTTCAGGTGACTGTCTCGATCTGAGAGTGTGTAAGAGGGTTCACATCAAAGCTTTTAGAGTTGGGAGACATTCCAATCCAACCCCTTACTTGACAGGTGACCTTAGGAGTTATATATATTGCTTTCTTTGCCATTGCTAACTACAAGCTCTAAAGCAGTGATTCCCAAACTTTTATGGCCTACTGCCCCCTTTCCAGAAAAAATATTACTTAGCCCCCTGGAAATTAATTTTTTAAAATTTTAATAGCAATTAGTAGGAAAGATAAATGCACCTGTGGCCATCACCGCTCCCCTGGATCCCTGCAGCACCCACCAGGGGGCGGTGGCACCCACTTTGGGAATCACCGCTCTAAAGGAAAGGACATAGTTCTTATTTAACCTCCTCCAGGGGATAGGGCCAGGGAGACTGCTGGAATTTCCATAAAAAATCCTATATTCAAACCTAGGTTTTGACACTTGCTGTCTGCATGACCTTGGCTGAGTCATTTAACCTCTAGGCACTCATCCCTCTCAACAGTTCTCTGGTCCATCCCCTCCTCACCCCTAATAACTTGATAACCTACTAAGTGGCCTCGTCTCTCCCCTCTCCAATCCAGCCTCCACTCAGCAATAGCCCATGCCTGACCCTGATTCTCCTCTGTTCAATAAACTTTGAGGGTCTTAGGCATGCAGAGGAAAAAAAATGTAAACTCCTGTTTGGCATTCAAAGCTTATCACAGCCAGGTCCTGGTCATTTCTCCAGCCCAAGTGGCTCCCACTGTTCATACATGACACCTGGAATCCCTTCCTTTTTTGCCTCTACTTCTTATTTATTTATTTATTTTTAACTCTTACCTTTTGTCTTAGAATTAATATGAAATATCAGGACCAAAACAAGGAGCTGTAAGGGCTAAGAGATTGCAGTTAAGTGACCTGCCCACTCTCATGCAGCTAGGAATTTGAAACCAAATTTGAATCCAGGACCTTTCCTCCCCACGCCTGGCTTTTTTCTCCTGAGTCACTTACCTGCCCTCTCCTCACTGTTCTTCTGCTTTGGAACCCATACTTAGTATTGATTCTAAGACAGAAGATAAAGGTTTAAAAAAAAAAACCCAAAGATTCAGCTCAAACATTACCTTCTGCTGAAAGTTTTTCCCAGTCTCTCCAATGGATGGTACTTTCTCCCCTGAGGCTACCTTCCTCTTGACTCTGAAGAAGCTAAGGTCATCCACTGCATCCTAAGCATCTCCAGTCATCTTTTTTTTTTTTAAAACCTTACTTTCTGTCTTAGTAATAAATCTAAGACAGAAGGGCAAGGGCTAGTCAATAGGGGTTAAGTGACTTGCTCAGGGTCACACAGCTAGGAAGTATTTGAAAACAGATTTGAACCCAATACTTCCTGTCTCTAGGCCTGCTATCTAGCTACCCTGTCCTTATACTTCATAGAATCCCTAATTTCCTTCCCCCCCCCCACCTTTTAAATCCTTATCTTCTGTCTTAGAATCAATACTGTGTATTGGTTCCAAGGCTGAAGGGCAGTAAGGGCTAGGCAATGGGCAAGTGACTTGCCCAGGGTCACACAGCTTAGGAAATCTGAGGCCAGATTTGGGAGACTCATCTTAAGTGCCACCTTCTATGTGAAACTGTCTGCCTCCCTTGTCCCTAGCTACTAGTGCCTTTTCTCTGCCTTAATGACCTTTTATCTACTTTGTATATATTTTGTATATATCTAAATACAAATTTACCTCTCCTGATAGAAAGAAAACTCCTTGAGGGCAAGGATTGGTCCATCAATGTCTTTGTATCTCCAGAGCCTAGCCCAGTGCTTGCAACATTGCTTGTTGACTGACCCCCAGATTGGCCCTACCAGTAGTTCCTGAAAGGCAGATCGCAAACCTGTTATCCCTATTTTGCAGATGGAAATCTTTGGGAGGACATGGACAAATTGAAACGCATCAAGACCAAGGGTGCTTTTTTGAAACTTTTTTCCCCCTTCAATGAACAAAATTCCATTTTCTTTCCTTATCAGTGGGGGGAAAAAAAGAAAGAAAAAACTCTTGTCACAAATATGCATAATGGAGCAAAACAAATTTCCAAATTGGCCACATCCAAAATATACATCTCCATCCGAGATGTGTGTTGATCTCCTGTTTGTCAGTCGTCTATTTGATCATGGATCAAAAGAGATAGCACGTGTAAAGAAATGGACAAACCTAGAAGTGATCTGGGTGTGTTTGTATGTGTGTGTGTGTGTGTGTGTGTGTGTGTGTGTGTGTGTGTGTAGACGTATGTACTAGCTATCATAATGGGTCTTCTGGAATCCTGGGCGGCCATTGATGAGCTGAGAGTTGTCTACCTTTACAATATCGTTGTTCCCCTGGCTCTCCTAGGCACAGATTCTTCACCTAGGGTCTGTGAACTTAAAAAAAAAAGTTATTTCAATAAAATGATGATTACATTTCATGGGGAAAATAAAACATCTTTGAATTTAAAAAACGATTTCAATAACTATGTTTCAATAAAGGCAGTTTCTTTGGTATTGGTAAAATCCAATGTATTTTATTTTATGCATTTAAAAACATGATTCTAGGAGGCAGCTCTGGTGGATTGAGAGCCAGGCCCAGAGACAGGAGGTCCTGGGTTCAAATGTGGCCTCAGATACTTCCCAGCTGTGTGACCCTGGGCAAGTCACTTGACCCCCATTGCCTACCCCTTACCACTCTAATGCCTTAGAACCAATACACAGTAGTGATTCTGAGATGGAAGGTAAGGGTTAATAATAACAATAATAATTAATAATAATAATAAAAAACATGATTCTTAGAAGGGTTCTATAAGTTTTACCAGACCACCAAAGGTATCTTAGGACACAAAAAGAGAACCATTCCCACCCCCGGCCCAGTCCCACCTCATCTAGAGGAAGGCAATCCAGGACAGCAGGAGGCTGGACACTTAGGGGCAGCTGAGTGGTATAGTAGATAGAGAGCCAGGCCTGGAATCAGGAGGACTTGGGTTCAGATCTGGCCTCCTAGCAGTGTGACCCTGGGCAAGTCACTTAACCCCCATTGCCTAGTCCTTACCCTTCTCTCTTTTAGTTGTTACTAAGGAAGGAAGGATTGGGATGGGGGTGGGGGGTGGGAGAGAAGCACCTACTATGTGTCAGGCACTGTGCTAAGTGCTGAGGATAAAAAGAAAGACAAAAACAAGGCCCTGGCCCACAAGGTACATACATTCTAATGGAGGACACAGGATCTAAGATCTATACAAGGTAACTGGAGGTAATATATATGCCTATATGTTGTATTTACTTATTAGGCATAACTTCTTGTAGTTGTTGTTCAGCTGTTTAAGTGTCTGACTCTTCATGACTCCTTTTGAGGTTTTCTTGGCAAAGATCCTAGAGTGGTTTGCTATTTCCTTTTCCAGCTCATTTTGCAGATGAGGAAACTGAGGCTAAAAGGATGAAGTGACTTGCCCAGGGTCACATAGCTAGTAAGCTATTTGGGGTTTTCTTGGCAGAGATACTGGCATAGTTTGCCATTTCCTTCCCCAGCTCACTTTACAGATGGGGAAATTGAGGCAAACTAGGGCAAGAGTTACACAACTCAGATACAAAATGTCTGAGGCTAGAGTTGAATTCAAGTCTTCCAGGCTTGGTGCCCAATCCATCAGGTACCTACAAGGGCACATCCTATGTGGATATAGAATCACAGAAACAGATTTAAAACTTGAAATAATCTTAATGAAACACCCTAATTTTTTTTAATCCTTACTTTCTGTCCTAGTGACAACTCTAAGGCAGGAGAGTGGTAAGGGCTAGGCAATTGGGATTGAGTGACTTGCCCTAGATCATGCATCTTGGAAGTGTCTGAAGCCAGATTTGAACCCAAGTCCTCCCAACTCTAGGCCTGGAGCTCTATCCACTGAACCATCTAGCTACCCCGCCCTCATTTTTCAAATAAAGGAATAGACAGTCAGAGAAATCCAATGACTTTCCCAAGGTCACATAGTTAATTTGAACTAAGACCCTCTAGTTCCATAGCCAGCATTCTTTTTTCCCTGTGTATGTGTGTGTTGTTTTTTTTTAACTGTGCCACAAGCTTTTTTTTTTTAAAAAATTCCATTTTGATTTTTTAATTTGCAAGAATCTGCCTTTTCTCTTTTCTACCCTAGGCGCTCCCCCACTCACACTCCATTAAAAAAAAAAAAAAAAGTTTGTTGTTGGCTAAACAGACCATGTCTCATTCTGACCTCTGAGTTCTTCACCTCTCTGTCAGCAAGTGGGTAGCATGTCTCATTGTTCCTCCTGATGCTGTTTACACCTGTAAATGTCAGCTCCTCAAGAGCAGAGATTATTGCCTTTTGCAACCCTGGTGCCCAGGCCAGTACCTGGCACACAGGATGTGCTTTAGAAACATTTGTCCATTGATGGATTGATGTCAGTGACCTGAAGGAAGACCGGTTGGTCCCTCTCCTGACTATTCTAGCACTCCTCTCCCAGCCTCATGAAATCCAAGCTTCTTAGAAGGTCTGAGATAAGTCAGGTCTGAGCAGAAGGACACTGCAGCCAGCAGCGTCCCTCCCCTTCTGTCCAGCCTTCCCATCCTCCCTGCTGGTGTTCTCTAGAGAAGTCGGGATGGCAGTGTAATGACATCCGCAGAGTGAGCCAGCTGGCTGCTAAGGAGACCCATGTAGAACAGTTGTTTTCTGAAAGATTAAAGCGATTACAATGCATCTGATGCTGGGGCCCTTGCCCTGGCCCCGAAGTCTCCTCTGGGGGGAATAGGTCTCTGCAAGATTTGTCAGAAAACAGGCTTCAAACTAGGCTAGGCAAAGCCCAGATGGAAACTCCGATGGGAAAGATGGGACGGACGGATGGATGGAGGAGGGGGCTTCTTAGATCTGCCCCCTCCCACCCTTTGCTTCTCTCTGGGGCTGGTGAGAGTGGAGCACTGCTGAGGATGCTGTAAGCTTGGAACTCCCCCAGGCCTGAGTGGGAAATAGAATCCCCTTAGAGACACCCTCAGAGAGTCCTCTGTCCTTGGAGGGGGTGGGGGATGATGAGGGAAGGAGTGTGTAGCCCCCATAGAGGGTACTTCCAGGTTCATCCCTTTCTGATTTGGAGAACACTGATCCCCATCAAATAAAAACTAGTCTGATGCAGAATGGAAAGAGGGTGGGACATGGGGTTAATGGGAGAAGGAAGTTCAGTGTCTGGAATAGGAGAATCAGTGAGGGGGAAGCTGGGGGCTCAGTGATGGAGAATTGGGGCTCAGGGAGGAGAATGGGGACTTGGAGGTGGATGGGGGTTCAGTAAAGAGAAAGGAGGCTCAGGAAAGGGGAGAGAGGTTCAGTGAGGAGGAAAAAGGCTCTATGAGTATGTTGGCAGCTCAGCATGGAAGCTAGGGCATCATTGGAGGCTGGGAGCTGAGTGAGGAGGCTGGGGGCTGAATGGGGGGATGAGGGTTCATTTAGGAAGCTAAGGGATCAGGGGAGGCTGGGGGCTGAGTGAGGAGGCTGAGGGC
>NC_058130.1:727077982-727116753 GCF_016433145.1 Gracilinanus agilis | reverse complement strand
TTTCTTTCTTTCTTTCTTTCTCTCTCTCTCTCTCTCTTCTTTCCTTCCATGCTTACCTTCTGTCTTAGAATCAATACTAAGTATCAGTTCCAAGGCAGAAGGATGGTAAGGGCTAGGAAGGGTTAAGTGACTTGCCCAGGATCACCCAGCTAGGAAGTGTCTAAGACCATATTTGAACTCAGAACCTCCCAACTCCAGATCTGGCTTTCTTTTCACTAGCTGTCTTATCTGGGCTTTCAATCCTATATAACTACATTTATTTTTTAAAGCTATTACTATCTTCAAGGCATTTTCCTTGACTTGGCACCCTCAAACCCAACTTGCTCCCAGACACCCTCCTATTAGAAGGTCACCAGGGGAATCCTTCAGTGAGGCTAGAAGGGCTCTGATTGGTGAGCTTTCGCCATTGTTAACCCAACTTAACCTTACTACTGCTACACTCAGCCCTCTTCATGCTATCTCTCTGACAGAGCCAATCAACCTTTTCACCTTCTACCCATTTCCCACCTCTAATTCTGGGAACAATAATCATATTAACACTACCATTCCCAGAAAGGACCTGTCAATCAATTACTCTATAACTAGTTATCATCGGTGACCAAAGCATCCCTCCTTAGCCACCATCCTCCAACATTTTTTTGTCTTTTCTTGTCAGATAGAAAGGAGGCATCTAGATGGCCCAGTGAATAGAGCCCTGGACCTGGAATTAGGAAGACCAGAACTAAAATATACTAGATGGATGACCATGGACAAGTCACTTAACTTCTATCTGCCTTAGTTTCCTCAGCTGTAAAATAAGTAGCAAATAAGCAAAATAGCTGTAAAGTAGCACCTACCAGGAGCAGCTGGGTGACCCAGTGAATAGTGAGCCAGGTCTGGAGATGGGAGTCCTGGGTTAATATCTGGCCTCAGACATTTCCTAGGCTGTGTAACCCTGGGTAAGTCACTTAATCCCCATTGCCTAGCCTTTACCTCTCTTCTGCCTTGGAACCAATACTTACTATCCATTCTTAGACAGAAAATAAGGGCTTAAAATAAAATGAGCACTCATCTCCCTGAGTTGTAAGGATGGAATGAGGTAATATTTGTATAGTGCTTAGCACAGTGCCTGGTATACAGTAGGCACTTCATAAGTGCTTATTTCCTTCCTTTTTTTTTTTTTAAACCCTCACCTTCCATCTTGGAGTTGCTACTGTGTATTGGCTCCAAGGCAGAAAAGTGGTAAGAGTTAGGCAATGGGGGTCAAGTGACTTGCCCAGGGTCACCCAGCTGTTATTTCCTTCTTAAAATCTCAATTCCTTAAGGGTGGGGAATGTCCACATTCTCTACTTGTTTCCTCAGCACTTAGTTAGCATAATACCTGCACATGGTAAATGCTTCATAAGTGCTTTTTGCTTCTTCCCTCAGCCATTCATTCCAATCCATTCACCAGGAGGAGCCTCCCGTCTGGGGAGCTCTGCCTGTGACTGGGGGGAGGGACTGCCTACAGGCCAGAGTGTGCGATCTCCACCGTGACGCGGGAGCTCCGAGGGTCCGGGGCCCCATTTCCTCGGCCTAATCTCTCCCTCCATCCCGGCGGCCCTCCTCGGCATTCAGGCCGGCTTCTTAGTCTCACTGTCGTCCCCAGAGCGGAGCGCGCCAGCCCGCTGCGCTGCGACCCGAGCAGAGAACAGGACGCCTCCCCGCACTAGGGCTCCCGGCGCCTCCCTAGCCTGCGCGGATGTGGATGCGGGTGGGAATGCGCCCCCAGCCCAGGCCGTCCTAGCTCGCCCCAGCCCTCGGCTGCGTGCAGTCTCCTTTCCCTGGGGGCCTCAAGGTGGCGCTCCTGCCCTCCCTATCAGTCACACAATAGCAGCCGGCCAGCCCGCACCCTCCACGCAGCTCCGTCCCAGCTCCCCCCCCCCTCCCCCCCCCCCGGCCCCTAGCTCAGGCGGGAGCCTTGGCGGTGCAGCGGGGGCCAGAACTTCACCGCGGCCATGGCGGGGGGGAGGGGTTCCACGTAACGGGAGTGGATTATTTGGGAACAAGGAACCAGGGAGCAGCGGCGCCTTGTGTGCACAGGAAGACCAGAACTGGGTCATCCAAGGGGGAGGTGGCTGAGGACTCAAAGCCCTTGCCTGTTTGGATCCCCACCAAACCAGGACTCCATTTGACTGCTCTGCTCTGCCCGGGTCTACCCACGGCGCTTTGTCCCTGCCTCTGGTAATGAGCTCTCCATACACTGCTGGTATCCTAAGAAATCTTGGAAGACCATTTCCCAGGGAGGCTGTAGAAGAGATTTTTGCATTTGGCCAGAGGCTGGCCTGGGTGCTAGTCCTGCCCTGTGGAAAGCGTTCTGATTTTGGAGTCGGAAGACCTAGGTTTCAATGTTAGCTTTGCTATTTACTGCCCACTGTCCCTCTTGGCCTCAGTTTCCTCGGCTGTTCACTTTGATCTGTTAAAATTTGATAAGTTGACCTCAAAGGTCCCTCTCAGCTCTGAACCGCTGACCCTGGGATCCTTCCGAGATGCCTTCCACCTTTGAGGTCTTATTATCGGATGACTGTCCAGGCCCCTTTCCCATTCTAAATGCCTGTCTGTCCAGCGAGCAAATCTGAGCACCAGGGCATGAAGCTAGAAATCTGGGCTCCCAAGCCACATTCTGATCCATACTTGTTAGCTGTAGTGACAGAAAACCTCACTGAAACTCATTGTTCCTTATCTGGAAAATGGGGAGGAAAATTCTTGTCCCCTGCCACCTATCTCCTAGGCTGTGGTGAAGATTTGTGAGGAAAGCGTTTGGGAAATTGGAGTCACTGTTAAACCTTTTTGTGGCCACTTCATCCAGGCAGTGACCAGCCTGGGACCAGGCTAGCCCGTTGTGCTGGCTGGATGTAGGAATTCTGACACAACTTTACCTACTACATGCCAATGGGTTCTAATATTCAGCCCAGTTTCCTGCTTTGGAGGCTGGTCCTGACTTGGGGTCTGTGGGGGAGGGCATTGGAGGGCAGTGATGACCTCAATATGATAGATGGTGGGATCACAAAATCTCAGGTGTGGAAGAGAGGCCAGGAAGTCCAATCTGAAAAGGAATCCCATTTATAACATTACCGACTAATGATTATTCTGTCTCCATTTAAAGGGAGGGAGAACTGGGTGGCACAGTGGATAGAGTGCCAGGCCTGGAGTTGGGAGGACCTAAGTTCAAATCTGGCCTCAGACACTTCCTAGCTGTGTGACCCTGGGCAAGTCACTTACCTCCAATTGCCTAGTTCTTGCCCTTCTGTCTTGTAATGTTAGTAGGAGAGAAAGTAAGGGTTAAAAAATAAAAAATAAAAATAAAGAAGAGTCAGGGAGCTCACTACCTCCTGAGGAAGTCCACTGCACTTTAGGACAACTCCAGAAGTTCGTGTGGTCTTCCTCTTAACAAGCTGATTGGTGGTAAGTTCCTTGAAGGCAGGGACTGTCTTTTGCCTCCTTTTGTATTCCAGAACTTGGCACAGTGCCTGGCACCTGGTAGGTGCTTAATAAATGTTTATTGGTTGATTGAAGTAGAATTCTACCTTTCTGCAATTCAGTTCTATCCAAGCCCTTAGTAACACCTACTGGGTGCCATACACTTAGATGTGGGAAAGGCAAAGGCAAAAATGAAGCAATCCCTGCCTTCTAGAAACTTACAGTCTGATAAACTTCTGCCCTTTCCATCCAATTTCTACCCATTGTGACTAATTCTCCCCTTTGAGACCAAGCAGAGAGTTCTCCAACTGAGCATCTTCCATGTATTGTCTCTTCTCTTTGAATTGCCTTATCAATTGCCTCCTTTCCCATTGGCTATAAAAATGTGTCTCCTTCATTCTTTTTTTTTATAAGCCCTTACCTTTTGCCTTAGAATCAATACTATGCATTGGGTCCCAAAGCAGAAGAGTGGTCAGGGCTAGGCAAGGGGAGGTTAAGTGACTTGCCCAGGGTCACACAGCTAGGCAGTATCTGAGGCCAGATTAAAACCAGGACCTTCTGTCTCTAGGTTTGACTCTCAATCCACTGAGCCACCCAGCTTCCCTCATGTCTCCTCCATTCTTAAGAAGCATGCCCTTGACCCTGCTAGCTTTTCTTTCTTTTTCTTTTTCAAAAAAAATCCTTATACTCCATCTTAGAATCAGTACTAAGTATCAGTTCTAAGGTAGAAGGGTGGTAAGGACTACGCAATGGGGGTAAAGTGACTTGCCCAGGGTCATCCAGCTAGGAAGGGTCTGAGATTACATTGGAACCAGGACTTTCCATCTCTAGACCTGGCTTTCTATCCATTAAACCACATAGCTGCCCTATATCCTTTTCTTTCTTTCTTTTTTTTAAACCCTCACCTTCCATCTTGGAGTCAATACTGTATATTGGCTCCAAGGCAGAAGAGTGGTAAGGGTAGGCAATGGGGGTCAAGTGACTTGCCCAGGGTCACACAGCTGGGTAGTGTCTGAGGCCAGATTTGAACCCAGGACCTCCCATCTCTAGGCCTGGCTCTCAATCCACTGAGCTACCCAGCTGCCCCCTCCCCCATATCCTTTTCAAGTTTTCATCCGATATCTCAGTTAAGTGGCGAAGTAGTTAGAGAAAAGACTCAAAGTTAGGAAGACGAGTTCAAATCTTGCCTCTGACTCTTACTAGCTGTGTGACCCTGACAAGCTACTCAATCTCCATGGGCCTCATTTTCTTCCTCCAGAAAAGGAAGGGATTAGATTAGAAGGTCTCTCAGGTCCCTTCCTTCCCTAGATCTGTGATTATCTGATTCTTCCCCCTTTTGACTTGATTTCAGTGGAACCCAAAGTTACCGAAGGACAGTCTGCATTTGCTCTAATCCAGTGATTCATGTAATGGGTAGAACACTGGACTTGGAATCAGAAAACCTGTGTTCAAATCCTATCTCAGACTCCTATTAGCTGTGTGGCCCTGGACGAGTTGCTTAAACTTTCTATGCCTCTGTTTCCTCCTCTGGAAAATGAAAGAATAGGACTTGCTGGCCTTTAGGCCCTTTCCAGTTTGAAATCTATGATCTCATGATTCTCCATTGGTTAATCAATAAGCTTTTATTATAAAAGCACCTACTGTGTCCCAGGCCCTGAGCTAAATGCAAGGGACAAAACCAAACCAAACCAAAACAAAACCAGTTTCTACTGTAAAGAAAGTTGTCTGTTCCCTGCTAAACTGCTAGACTAGGGATTCCAGACTAGGCTATGCAAACTCCAGCGGGTAGAAGGTGTAACAGGAATACTTGGTCAAGAACAATATTATTCTGTTGAAATAAAACTTTATTTTCTCCTTAAATGTAATGTACATATTCTTACGTGTGTATACTTGGTCAACGCTCAGATTTATTTCCTGTCACGTCAAATAGGGGGTACAGGAAGGTTTATGGAAAGCCAGGAAGTACAGGGATTTAGAAAGGTTAGGAAGCCCTTGGCTTAGAAGGAAGATTCTCCGCCCAGTGCTTCTACTTCCTTATCCCTCCTCAACTCTGGGAAATCTGAAGTGCTCTCTCAAAAATCCCTGGTAGAGGCAGCTGGGTAGCACAGTAGAGAGAGCACCAAGCCTGGAATCAGGAGGGCCTGGGTTTATATTTGGCCTCAAATTTCCTAGCTGTGTGACCCTAGGCAAGTCACCTAACCCCAAATGCCTAACCCTTGCTGCTCCTCTGTCTTAGAATTCAACTAGGATGGAAGGTGAGGATTTCAATTTTAAAAAGGTACTTTCTTAGGTCTTGATCAATGATACATGTAAAACCCAGAGGAATTGCTCGTTGGCTAAGGGAGTAGGGAGAGAGGTGGGGAGGGAGAGAACATGAATCATGGAACCATGGGAAGATATTCTAAATTAATTAATTAAATTTAAAGATGTAAAAAAAAAAAAAAAAAAGGTGATTTCTTGGCTCATCTCCATCTCTCAGCCCCCTTGATGTCTTGGCAGCTTTTGACCGTGGAGACCAGTAGTCTAATCTCCTTATAGGATACTTTCCCCCCGCCTTGGTTTTCATTACCTTGTTCTCTCTTGTTCCCCTTCATCACCCACCCTTCTCCTCCTAGCCCCAGGTGTAGGTTTTCAGAAAGGCTCTGTCCTAGACAATCTTCTCTATTCTGTTTTTTTTTCCCCTCTGTGATCTTATCTGCTGATCAAAGGAACCTAGATCTGGAGTCGGGTGGAACCTCAAAGGCCAAATAATCCACCTTCACATTTTGCAGATGGAGAAACTGAGGTAGGCTAAATGACCTGCCCAAGGTCACACAGGTATTCAGTGTCAGAGGTAAGATTTGAACCTGGGTCTTCTGACTCCAAAGCCACTGGACTATACTGTCTGCTAAGAATCTTAATCTTCTTCCAGGTGTTCAATGCTTAACTCTACCTGAAAACTCCCATGTATATTTGTGTGTGTATATGTTTCATAAATGTTTCTTAGTTGATTGGTGGAACAAGATATATATGTACACACACATATTCACATACATGTGTGCATATATATACACACAGACACATACACCATCTATATATAACATACACACATGGGATAGAATGGCTAACGGTCTATTAAAATGTAAGTTTATTTAAGGCAGAGATTGCTTCATTTTTGTATTATATTTCGGGCACCTGGCACAGTGTATGGCACATAGAAACTATTCTATATGTGTGTTTCTGTGTCTGTGTGTGTGTATGTATATATATATGTTTGTTCTACCCATCAATTAAATAAAATATAAAATTAACTTAAAACAATATTACTTTATAATTTACAATAATACAAAAAAATTAAGTATTTATGAAGCACCTACTATGTGCCAGGAACCTCCCAAACACCTCTCGCCCCTCTCCATTCCGTCCTCTTTCCTCCCACAGTCACATTTTTTAGGTCTTCATCACTCTCTTTCCTGGTCTATTGTAAGAGCCTCCTCTTCCTTGGTTCCTTTGCTTCCGGGCTCTTCCCCTTTGGTTCATCCTTTATTTTTCATTTTTCAATTTTAGCTTTTTTTTATTCCAATAACAAATTTCTGCATAAGTTTTTCCAAGGTTACATGATTCATGTTGTCTCCCCCCCCCTCTTCCTTCTCCCCTCCAGGAGCTGACAAGCAATTCCACTGGGTTATACATGTGTTATCGCTCAAAACCCATTTCCATATTGTTAATTTTTGTAAGAGAATAATCTTATAAAATTTGGTTCATCCTTTAAACAGCTGTGACATACTCATCCTATGGCAGCAGCTTGATCACATCACTCCTCTCCTCAAAGACCTTAACTGGCTCCCTATTGCCTCTAAGATAAAGTCCTTAGCTTGGCAGGAAAGACCTTTAACAATTTGACTTTGCTATAGCATTGTGCCAGATTTGGAGCTGGATTTTGCTTGAAAGGTTCTGGGTTCAAGTCCCAAGCTCTACTGCTTTCTATCTGTATGACCTAGGAAAAGTCACTTAACATCTCTGAATCTCAATTCCCCCATCTGTAAAATGGGAGAATTGCTCTAGACAACCTTGAAGTTCCCCTACAGTTTTCATGATCTTATGAGCTTATTTTCCATCCCAATTTCATCTTATTCCATTTCACATCTGGCCAAACTTAATCTTCAATTTCCCACCTCTTAGCATTTGCACAAGGTATTCCTAGGTGTTCTGCTCCTTCCTCATCTCCAGCTTTCAGAATCTTTTTCTTCCTTCTCGGTGACGCTTTCATCCTTATTATTATTACTTTTTTTGCTGCTGTTGTTGTTACCATTTGCTTTTTTAGTCTCGTCATTTCTCCTTAACACTCCTCCCCTCAAATTGAACCCTACCTTGTGTACCTTGTAACAAAGAAAACCATTTAAGCAAAGTCAAAAGACACAGCTGTTTTCTGTCTGACAGCACACACCGCCTTCCCCTCTGGAGGCCTTCTCACTCCTGCGAGGAGAGAGGTGGCCTTCATTATCATTTCGATGAGGCCAGGATTGTTCATTACGATTCACGGGGTTTCTCAGGGTTAGCGTTGACAGCATGGTAGTCAAATAGTGGGAAAGCAACCAAATTGGTTCAAGTGCATATGTAGGAGGTCAGTGATGGAGGCAAAACAACTGGGAGCTCCTCAAGGGGCCCATTTTTGAGTATCTGGAGGAGGAGAAGGTATGCTGTGAGGACACTGGCAGGGAAGCAGCAGGCTTTTACAGACCATGTTAACAACGGGCACGAGGCTTTGCTACCTCAAAACTGACCGAAAGGTAGAGAAAATATAAAACCTTTTTGGGCAGATTGCTTGTTGATGAAGAAAAAGCCTTCGGTTCAGAAGAAGAAGACGCTATTTATAGGTTCTTTTACAGCCTGATGTCTCCCATCCATAAGACAGGAACATTCAAGGCTCCTTGGAACATAAACTCATCCAACGGACCTCTCATATACTCTTTTTTTTTTTTAAACTCTTACCTTCTCACTTAGAATCAATACTGTTTATCGGTTCTAAGGCAGAAGAGTGGTTAGGGCTAGGCAGTTAAGTGACTTGCCCAGGGTCACACAGCTAGGAAGTTTTTGAGATCAGATTTGAACCCAGCATCACCTGTCTCCAGACTTGGCACTCTAACCACTGTGCCACCAGCTGCCCGTGCACCCCACTTTTAAAATTTGCCAACGCATGCTGCATAGAATCCACAAAGTCAAACATGATAAGACCTAAGCAATTGGGGTTAAGTGACTTGCCCGGGGTTACACATCTAGAAAGCGTTTGTGGTCAGATCTGAACTGAGTACCTTCCATCTCCTAACCTGGCTCTCTATCCACTAAGCCACCTAGCTGTCCCTTGATATACAAAATATTAAAGGAGGCATAAAACAGGGAGATGAATGCTCACCAGAAGTGTTTGCCAGGGCAGCTCTTGCCACATAACCAGTCCACCTTCTCTTTCTACTCCTCTTATTCTTTGATGATACCTTATATTCTTACCTTCAGTTCTTTGGAGGCAGTGATGTTCCAAGTCAATCTTTTATCTAGAAACACTGGTAAAATGTTTATGTTGAAAAGATGGCTCTTAGCTCTTAAACCCAATTGCCTAGCCCTTACCACTCTTCTGACTTAGAACCAATCCTTAGTATTAATAGATTCTAAGACTGTAAAAAAGTGTTTTCCACTTTGACAGAGATTCAGGGCAGAGTTTAAGCCAAGGAGAGATTTCCCCATGGATGATGTGTGTGCAGAGAACCTTGTATTAACTAAATCAAACCCAAAGAGGTTGCAGAGCCTCCTGGCGGAGATCTCTTATTGCTCAAAAGAATTCCTCCTGCTTATCCACACAGGAAAGACCAAGTGGATGAATAATATCTATTGTTATACATGTCTATTATTCAATTTCAATATCGATAGATATCATTGATAATACTGATCATTTTTATTTTGATAATTAAATTGATAAGTAATTAAATTGAGAATACTGATAATAATTTATAATAATATCAGTAGATATAATATCTATTGTTCAGATTTCATCATGCATTATAGATACTCTATAGAACTTATTCAAATGTATAAATATATGCAGGTACATACACATACTAACATGCACATATACATACTTATGCACATATAAGCATAGAGAACATACCACATATAGAACAATATATCACTTATCATGTATACATATATTTATAGTTATACAAACATATATATGAAAATGTGGGTATCTATTTACATATGTGTACATATACACCCACTTATATGCACATGTGAAGGGGGGGTGTTGGTGTGTGTGTGACAGACAATACAGATGGAAAGTAAACCGAGTCCAGAGTTACAAAGAAGAAGAGCTGGATTGCTTTTGGGAAATTGCACCTTTTATTGACCCCAAATTTCCTATAACAGCAAAGAGCTATCTTTTCAATATAAAAATTTTACCAGTGTTTCTAGATAGAAGACTGATTTGGAACATCAGTTCCTCCAAAGAACTGAAGGCAAGAATTTAAGGTTTCATCAAAGCATAAGAGAGGTAGAAAAAGAAGATGGACTGGGCATGTGACAAGAGAGGGATGACAGAAAAACAGTATTCTACTGGTACCCTCTCAATGTTGGGAGAAAGTGAGGAAGGCCACCAGAATGGTAAATGTGAAAGATCCAAGATGGGCAGGCTTGGAGGGGTTGGGATGTATGTGATTGGAAAGAACTCCTGAACTGATAAGATCCCAGACCCATTCATAGAGGTGAGTCAGTATCAATTGTTCTCTTGGTTCTGCTTTCTTCACTCTGCATCGGTTCATGTAAGTCTTTCCATGTTTCTCTGAATTTCTCATATTCAACAGTCCTTCCAGACAATGATATTCCATTATTTTTTATAAACCCTTCTCCAGGCATCTTCTAAGGGGTTTAAGTGACAGATTCTCATTTTAGGTTTTCAGATTCCTATAACCATAGAAAATGGTATAATTATTTTGGTCTCTGTTAGATTTTTCTGCCATCATCTTCCTTGCCTTTCTCAATCTTTTCAGTGGAAGGCAGATGTTCTCTCCTTCCCCTAATCTTCATAGAGCATTTTTCTGAACCTCTCCTTTTTTTATGAATCTTCTTGCATTATACAAAATTCAACACCTCCATTGAATGAATTTTTATTAAATATCTCTTATGTCTAAGGAGATATTCAAGGTACTGAGAGTACAGAAACAAAGACAGAGAAATTCCTGCTCTCAAAAACCTTACATTCTAATTAGAAGATATGACACATAAGTAAATAAATATACAATAATTTAAAGAGGGAGAGAGTGTGTGAACAATAATGGCAAAGTGAATTAGGGAAAACTTTTTGTGGGAGAGGGCACTTAAGTTGAGCCTTAAAAGAAGCTAGAGATTCTACAAGTTGAGATAGGTATGCTCTAGAGCAGGGGTCGGCAACCTTTTTGGCCGTGAGAGCCATAAACGCCACATTTTTAAAAATGTAATTTCGTGAGAGCCGTACAGTGCTCACAGTGCGGCTCCTGTAACAGCGTCTGAAAAAAAAAATGGACTTTATGGCTTCTGCAGAAAGAGCCACATCTGGCCCTCAAAAGAGCCAAATAAGGCTCGAGAGCCATACGTTGCCAACCCCTGCTCTAGAGTCTAGACAATGTATTTTTCTCTTTGTGAATATACTATTTCTTTGTATTGTCTACTTCTTAGGAAACAAGAACTGTCTTTTTTTTTTTAATAACCAATGTCTTGCACACAGTAGGTCCATAAATGCTTTTTGCCTTTGAATTTAGCTATCATGTTTCCCTTGAGCCTTATCTTTTCCAGGCTAAACATTCTCAATTTCTTCAACTTCTCCTCTTAAGGAATGATTTTCAGACCCCTAATTATCTTGGTTGCTTTCCTTTGGACAAGCTCCAACTTGTTTATTGGTCTCCAAAAATGCAGTGCCCAGAATGGAATATGAAATTCCAGATGGGGTCAGATGGGGTCACAGGCAGTGATGGTGCTGTCTGTCCTCTCCTTCATTCTGGACATTGTCTTCATTAATGCAGCCCAGGATCACATTAGTTTTTTTGACTTTCATGTCAAATTAGTCAGCTAACACTTATTAAGAACCTACTATGTGGGGAAAGCTGGGTAGCTCAGTGGATTGAGAGCCAGGCCTAGAGGCTGAAGGTCCAGGGTTCAAATCTGACCTCAGACACTTCCCAGCTGTGTGACCCTGGGCAAGTCACTTGACCCCCATTGCCTACCCTTACCACTCTTCTGCCTTGGAGCCAATACACAGTATTGACTCCAAGATGGAAGGTGAGGGTCTAAAAAAAAAAAAAAGAAGAAAAAGAACTTACTATGTGCCAGCTACTGGAGATACCAAGACAAAAATGAGACAATCTATGCCCTGAAGGAGCTTATATTCTATTGGGGGGAAATATGTATATATAATAATAGATAAAAAGAAGATAACAAGATAACGTGAGCAGAAAGGCTGCCGGGGGAAGGGGAATCAGAAAAGAATTCCTTTTGGAGCTAAACTGCAAAGAAAGGGAGGGATTCTAAGATGAGAAGAGATATGCAAAAGGAGGACATTTCCTGCCAGGCTCAAAGCCGCAGAGGAAGGACTGTGTGAGGGATAACAAGAGGACCAACATGAGTGGATTGTAGAGTTGTGAAGAGGAATGATATGAAATAAGTATGGAAAGAAAGATAGTTGGTGGCCAAATTATGAAGGACTAAAATACCAAATAGAGAAATTCTTATTTGATCCTAGAGGCAGACAATGGGGAGCCAATGGAGCTTCTTGAACTAGAGAGTACCAGGATCTGACCTATACTTTAGGTCTTACACTTTTGTAGCTCTAGGGAATATGAATTGGATTGGGGAGAGGCTGGATACAGAGTCTAATTAGAAGGCTACTGAGGGGGATCTAGGCGGCTAGAGAGTCAGGCTTAGAAATGGGAAAACCTGGGTTGAAATCTGGCCTCAGATACTTCCTAGCAGTGTGACCCTGGTCAAGTCACTTAACTCCAGTTGCCTAGTTCCTACCATTCCTCTGCCTTAGAGTTAATACTTAGTTTGAATTCTAAGACAAGAGGTAAGGGTCAAAAAAGGAGGAGGAGGAGGAGGAGGAGGAGGAGGCTATCGCCACAGTCCAATAGAGAATTAATGAGGGCTGGAAGTAGGGGAGTGATTGTTTCAGCAAAGATAAAGGATTGGATTTCAAGTTTGTGGAAATATAATGAGAAATACTCATCAACTGATTGAATATGGAGGTGGAGGGTGGTGAAGGAAAGAGTTGAGGATGACAGGTTGTGAACCATTGGTAGCTGGAAAGATGCTGTTGCTTCCATTGAGCTTGTGGTCTACTAATTTCTCTAGATCTTTTCCCACATGGTCTCTTATCTGGTAAAATGGCTTACCCATCCTGTACTTGTGCCATTGCTATTGGCTTTTTTTTTTTTAAACCCTCACCTTCCATCTTAGGATCAATGCTGTGTATTGGCTCCAAGGCAGAAGAGTGGTGAGGGTTAGGCAATAGGGGTCAAGTGACTTGCCCAAGGTCACACAGCTAGGAAGTGTCCAGAGCCAGACTAGTACACAGGATCTCCGGGCTTTAGATCTTGCTTTCAATCTCCTGAGCCACCTAACTATCTGACATTTTTTTTTTACCATGAACAATATGACCTTCTGTTTATCCCTATGAAATTTTATCTTAGGTTGTGTCCATTGTTCTAGGCCTGCTAATGGATTTTAATGACTAGTTTCATTTCCTGTTCTTAGTAAAAGAGGACAGGAGACTTGGCACTGGCTACTGAGCCACTGGAGAATCTGGGAAGGAAAGAATCAGGAGGAGGACGTGATACTCTCCGAATGTCAGATAGTCACTGGGCCCTGGGACTTTGGGCTACCAGCTTAGAGTGGGTTGGCACAGATTGGAACCCCAGAACCCCAGATGCTTTGTGGATTCCAGAGAGTACAACGTGAGGTATCAGAGGTCCTAGTTTCTAATTCTGATCTTTGCATCTTATTAGCTATATCAACTTTCAAAAGTTACCAGCCCTCCATGGGCTTCAGTTTTCTACTTCACAAAAGGAGGGAGATTGAGCTAAATAACAATTCCTGTTTTTAGGACTATCCTGTGACAGTATTACCTGCATTTTATTCATAAAGAATGGATACTAAAGGGGGCAGCTGGGTAGCTCAGTGGATTGAGAGTCAGGCCTAGAGATGGGAGGTCCTAGGTTCAAATCTGGCCTCAGACACTGTCCAGCTGTGTGACCCTGGGCAAGTCACTTAACCCCCATTGTCCACCGTTACCACTCTTCCACCTA
The DNA here is from genome assembly GCF_016433145.1 of Gracilinanus agilis. Taxonomy (NCBI): domain Eukaryota; kingdom Metazoa; phylum Chordata; class Mammalia; order Didelphimorphia; family Didelphidae; genus Gracilinanus; species Gracilinanus agilis. Next base: position 727,103,014 of record NC_058130.1, on the reverse strand, counting down.
GGAGCCAATACACAGAAGAGTTTAAAAAAAAAAAAAAAGAATGGATACTAAGCTGTGCACATCCTTTGACCCAGTGATATATTACTCCTGGGTTTCCCAAAGAGATCAAGGAAAGAAGAAAAGGATTCATATGTACCAAAATTATTTGTAATCCATCTTTTTGTGGTGGCAAAGAACTGGGAACTAAAGAGGTATCCATCCATTGGGGAATGGCTGACCAAAGAATACATTATACCATAAGGAATGATAAACTGGCAGTGAGAAGCCTGGGAAGATTTATATGAATTGATCCAAAGCAAAGTGACAAGACAGAACAATGGATTCTATAACAACTTTGTAAGAATGAACAATTATGAAAGACTTAAAGAAGTCTGATCAATCCAATGACTAACTGTGATTCTATCATCCGATGATGAAAAATGCTACCCAATTCCTAAAGGAGAAGGAATGGACTCAATATGAAAAATGAGATATAATTTTTGGTTGGTATTCAGTCATTTCAGTCATGTTCAAATCTTTATGACCCCCTTTGGGGTTTTTTTTTGACAAAGATACTAGAGTAGTTTGGCATATCCTTCTCCAACTCATCTTCTAGATGAGGAAACTGAGGTAAACAGGGTTAAGTGACTTGCCAAGTATTTCAAAGCTAGTTAAATATTTGAGGTTGAATTTGAACTCAGGTCTTAATGACACCATGTATTTTTAGATTATGTCCTGGGTCATGCCATGGCAACTAGGTGCCCCAGGGCATAGAATCTAAAAATATATGGGGCAGCTGGGCTGGGAAGATCTGAATGTATAAAGTAAGGGTTTACGTTTATGTGTTTATATATAAATGTAAACCCTTTACAAATATAAACATAAACCTTTACCTTCTGTCTTAGAATGCCCCATATATTTTTAGGCATGTCCAGTATAGGAACTTGCTTTTCCCAACTACGCATATTTGTCATAAGGGATTTCCCCTGGTCTTTTAGTTGGCAGGGGTCAGAAAATAAAGGCTTGTTAATGCTTTCCAAATTTCTAAATGCAAGGGGTAAAAATGTAATCAAGAAAAAAAATTTAAATCAGATGAAGAACTGGGGTCCAAATAGGGTAAACATCTTACTAAAGGTCACTCAATGAAGAATAAAAGTGAGAACTGAGACTCAAATCCGGGTTCTCCAAAGCTTTTTCCATTACACACTGTTTTTCACTGGTAGCCTCTCAAGTCTCTGCTCCTCCTTGAGCCTCAGTTTATTCCTCAGTAAAAGTACTATGTACCAGGTACTTTATATTTTTGTAAAAAAAAAAATTGATCTTCACAACAACACTGAAGGGTAGCTATTTTTATTATCCCCATTTTACAGTTGATATACTGAGGGGAAACAGTAGTTAAGTGACTCGTCTAGGGTCATAGAGCTAGTAAGTGACTAAGATTGGATTTAAACTCATCTCTTTTGACTCTAAGCCCCAGTGCTCTATCCATTTGCACCATCTAGCTGCCTCATGGATAAACCTTTGATGACCATAGATGCCTTGCAGATAACAATCCTCATATTTCTCAGGAGTATTGTGAGGCTCAGATGAGATCCTCTGTGAAAAGGGTTTGGTAATCATAGAGTTGGTGTACTCATGAGCACCATGGTGCCTTCTGATTGAATGCAATCTGTGTCTCCTCCAGCCAAGAGAGATGGGTAGCTTCTCTTGCCCAACGAATGGTACTGAATTGCTGATAAAAGAGACTAGGACTAGAAAAATTGCATTTAATAAAAATATATCACGGTCTTATTGCACCTCCAGGAGACCAGGTGCCACAGACAGAACTTGCCAAGCAAGAAGAACAAGATGGTAGTGGTTGGATCTCCAGGTTGGAAGTGTCCAGTAGGCAATGGGCCTGAAGCTCAGGAGGGAGACGAGGACTGTGGATATAGATTTGAGAGTCACCTGCATAAAGGGGAGAATTAGAGAGTGGGATGGATGAGATGGCCAAGGCAGAGAGGGACGCCTATAGGGAGTGCCCACTTTTGGGGAAAGTGAGGTAACAGAGAAAGAAGCAGAAAAAGGAACAGTAAGAGAAAGGAAATAAGAACAGATATGACATCTTCAAAGGCAAGAGAGGAGCAATTATCCAGAAGAGGGTGGACAAGAAGGTATGGGTCAGCCCCCCAGAATCTGATCCTGCTTCTGTCATTGACTCACTGTGTGACCTTGGGTCAAACCTTTCTCCCTGGGTCTCAATTTCCCCAAAGGTAAAACCAGTGAGTTGGCCCAGCTGATCTCCAAGGGTTCTTCCATCTCTGACATTCCATGACCTCTTAAGCCCTGTCCTGTGGTGACAGGAGAGGTCAGGGACACGTGGCAGAAGCATTCCAGACACACTAGGCCAGACGAGTGTCTGCCTGGCAACTGGAGGTTCTGAGGCCCCTCCAGGATGATTTGGTGACCCTGACCCGGATGCTGCCTTTTGTGAGTCGGGGGAGCGACTCTGTGTGTGTGTGTGTGTGTGTGTGTGTGTGTGTGTGTGTGTGTAGGTGGGGATAAGCCCCATCCTGTTGACATGGATGTGGCAGCTTGGGCCCACTCCCCGTAGGGGAGCTGACCGGGAAGATTAGAGGGTCAGCAAAGATCAATCGCATTTACCGGAAACCCATTCAGCCCCCAGGGAGCTAGAAGCTCCTTCCTGTCACATCCCATTTCCAAGATGATGGGGCATGGCCAAGCTGAGGCCAGGGATGGCAGATGTGGGCACTGGGGGAGTGAACCCTCACATACCGGGCCCTTGGCTCAGCTATGGAGGGCCTCTGGGACTGGGGCGGGGGGCGGGGGGCGGGGGACAAGACTCCTCTGTCTGAGGACCCCCACAGTAGCCCTTGTCTGGGGCAATCAACCCCAGTCTTGGGATACTTGCTTTAGGGGTCTGGGGTGGAATTCTCTTACTTATGTCCTGTGTAACCTGAATCAGGTCATTAAAGCTTGGGACACACCCCATCTATAAAATGAATAACCCACGTGATTCCTCCCAGCTCTCACATCCTGGGTTCTAGGGTTCCTCCCATCTCTTTTATCATGACTTTAAGGGCCCTTCCAGTTCTGATATTTCCCTGTTCTTTTTTAAAACCCTTACCTGTGTATTGGTTCCAAGGCAGAAGGGAGTAAAGGCTAGGCAATGGGGGTTAAGTGACTTGCCCAGGGTCACACAGCTGGGAAGTGTCTGAGGCCAGATTTGAACACAGGATGCCTTGTCTCTAGGCCTGGCTCTCAATCCACTGACCTACTCAGCTGTCCTTAGACATTCTCTGTTCTCAGGTCCCTCCCAGCTCTGACATTCTCTGTTCTAAGCTCCCTCCCAGCTCTGAAATTCTGTGTTCTAAGGACTCTCCCAGCTCTGACATTCTCTGTTCTAAGGACCCTCCCAGCTCTGACACTCTCTGTTCTAAGGTCTCTCCCAGCTCTGACATCCAAGGTCTGGCTGTTTATGATTCTATGACTCACATTTCCAAACATCCTCCCAGCCTCAGCTGGAAAAAAATCCCTTTTCTTTTTGAACTTTAAATTCTCCTCTCCCCCTAAACCTGGCCTTCATACACCTTAGCCAGTGCAATAAGGTGGGGTTTGTTCAGGGCACAATTTGCTCTAGCCTTGTCCCACCTCTTTCCCCAAACCCAAGCAAAAGGGGGCCAGGGCAGGAACTCAAGAAGGCTATTTCAGAGTAGTCAGTGTCTAGAATAGACCATTAATATCATGTCACTCTCTCTTACTCAGGAAACTCCATGGCTCCCTATTACCTCTAGGAACAAATAGGAACTTCTTTGTTTGCCAGTTAAAGCCCTTCATCATCTGCCACCCTACCCTCTCAACCATTTGACTTATGCTCTGTGGTTCAACCAAAGTGGGCTTCCTGCTAGTCTTTGCATCTTGGTCTCCCTTGGCATTGACTGTTCCTCATGTCAGGAATGCTCTCTCCCTTCATTCATTCTTGGAATCTTTGATCTTCTTCAAGATTCTAATCAGCCTCTCCCTATACAGGGCTTTCCTGATCCCCCTAGTTTTTGGCCTTTATATCCCCACCACCAAGCCCAGGGCCTACCTGGCACTTTAAAGGAGATGAATAAATGCTTGTGGATTGAGTGACTGTAGGGATTGAAGCCAGCAGGAAGCAGTGAAAAGAGATGGCCAATGGGCCTGAACATAGGATTTCACCCATTTAGGCAATTCTTGGATGAGGAAACTCCCTCTTGCCCCTTTTCTGCCAACTTCATTAAAGAGATAAAGTGACTTGCCCAGGGACTCTTAGCCAATACATGCCAGAGGTGGGATTTGAACTGGGGTCTGCTTCTTCATAGCTGCCACCCTTCAGATGAGCCATTCTCAGTTTGGGGTCTGGAAAGTTGTTTAAAAAATATTTTGTCTTAACTGTGTGACCCTAGGCAAGTCACTTAATCCCAATTGCCTAGCCCTTAACGCTCTTCTGCCTTAGAATGCCTAAGACAGAATGCAAAGGTTTTAAATTTTTTAAAAATATTTTAATCACTTTGCTTCACTCTAAATGGGTTTCCTTTGTAATCCTTGACGCTTTATTTTCTATGTTTAAAACCAGAATACTGAGAATGGGTCTACAGGCTTTGCCAAACCGCCAAAGATGTCCCTGACTTAAAAAAAGGTGAAGAACTCCAGAGAGAGTAAAGAGAACCTGATTTTTAAGATCACAAGCTCCACCCCCTCCCCAGCTCTTATGCTAATTATCCAACTTTGGGTGACTCACTCCATCTCTTGCTGCCTCAGTTTCTTCATCTGTAAAATGGGAGCATTTATTCCTTACTACCCTCCTGAAGGATTGTCTCAGAAAAGAGTTTTGTCAGCGAGGAAGGGCTCAGGAAGTGGGATTTTTTTTGTTTGGCAAGTTTGCCATCGTGATTGTTGTTGTTATTATTATTTCTATTCCCCAGAGGGAGGGGGGACAGGCCTGGCCCTTTGGCAGCCTCAGCTTCCCCTGTGAGAGATCCGGGTGACCTTCCTTAGGAGAGATCAAGGTCTTTGCTGGCTGCCTTCTCTCCCCTCTTCCTCTTCGGGCCATTTTGAACCTCCCCGAGATGGAGTCTGGGAGGGGGCAGCAGGGAGGGGGCTCTCTGAGCGGCCGAGGCGGCTTTGGACAAAGATGGGGGAGGGAAGCGGAGAAGGGAGCGAGCGGGGCAGGCCCGAGTTACCCGGTGGGGTGGGGGGGCCCAGCCTACAATGGGCCGAGGATTTTTGAGGGGGGAGGGCCCAGGGGAACTTCCTGAAAATGGGGTTTAGCAATTCAAAGGGGGCCTTTGGCCCTGGGAGTGGTGTCCGTCACGGCTCTGGGGCCCGGGATCAGGGGGGCCAGGGGCGGACAATGCCCCATTGTCTGAAGGAGGTGGGAAAGTAGAGGGTCTCAGAGGGCCGACGGCTCACCAGCGGTTCCGCTAGTCAAGCGCCCGTTCCACATGATTCCACTCTGGACAGGGCCCGTATAATCCCCTCCCGCCGCCTCACTGTGACAACCTGAAGGAGAATTCCAATCCTGAGTGACAGCAGACAGAGGACTGACAAGGGAGAGAGGCTGGCGGGAGGGAGGGAGCGGGGCGCAGTGTGAGAGCGGGGCTGGTCTGGCCGGTGGAGCTCACCCTCTCTCTCTCTCTCTTTCTCTCTCAGGGCCCGGGAACTGGGAGGAGGCCAAAGCTTGGGCTGGCCTGGGGCTTGGGGTGAGGGAGAGGGGGGCTTCTCCCCATCACCCCACTGTCCTGGAAGGTGCACCCCCACCCCCACCTCCACAAAGGGCTGGGAAGGACAGGTGGACCCCAGGCGGGGCAGAGGTTGGGAAAGGTGCTCTGGGTGGAGATGAAACCATCAGAACTCTGGGGATGCAGATGCAGAAGATGCCTTAGAACACAGGACTTAGAATGGTTGAGTTGTGAGGGTTCTCGGGCCTAGAACACAGAGCAGCAGATTGGAATGAGACCTTAGAACACAAAATATCAGAGCTATTTTGAGGGAGGATCCTTAGGACTGAGAATGTCAGAGCTGGGAGGGAGCTTAGAACAGAGAATGTCAGAGCTAGGAGGGAGCTTAGAACAGAGGATGTCAGAGCTGGGAGGGACCTTAGAACAGAGGATGTCAGAGCTGGGAGGGAGCTTAGAACAGAGAATGTCAGAGCTGGGAGAGTCCATAGAATAGAGAATGTCAGAGCTGGGAGAGACCTTAGAACAGAGGATGTCAGAGCTGGGAGGGAGCTTAGAACAGAGAATGTCAGAGCTGGGAGAGTCTTTAGAGAACAGAATATTACAACTGGCAGCGACCTTAGAAATTATTTAGCCCAACCCCTTGATTAGAAGGGAAAACTGAGGCCCAAAGAGAGGCAGCAACTTGCCCCAAGTCACACCCTGAGTAAATAGAAGAAATAAGACTAGAATCCAGGGTTCCTGACTCCCAAGCCACAGCTCTTTCCACTGGGGCTCTAGTGGGCTTTCCTGGATGCATTGAGGATAAGGTAAAAGCAGTCGCTTGAGCTCCTAGTTCCCCTCATCCCTGATCTGACCCCCAGGACTTGGGGCTGGCTGGCTCAAGTGACAATATGAGTGATGGTTGGAGCCCATCCAGGAGGTCCTCCAAAAAAAGAATTCTTGCTTTCCTTGAATGGACCCTTCCATCACTTTGGCCCCAAGCTACCCGGAGTTGGCAGTTCTGCCCTGGAGTACATCCTAGTACATCCATCACCCACGTGGGTACCAAATATACACCCAAGAATGAATCAGAGGGGCCTAACCCAGGCACAGCTTGGCTTGGCCTGACTCAGAGTTGAGATGAGTAAAATACAAAGTGAGGAAGGAACCTTAGACAATGCCTCCCTTGAAATACATGGAGAGAGGATTTCATAAACCCAAGGTCACCAAAGGAGATCCCTGCAGGGCAAGGTTGGTGCCCAGGCCTCCTTATTTCTAGTCCAGGGGTCTTTCCATTGTGTCGAGATTCGGCCCAACAAGGGCAGGACCCCCAAGGCTAGACTGTGTGTCTATGTGGTCTGTCTCCGAATGGGATTTGAAGTTCCTCATGAAACTGTAGTCACTTCTTAAAAGGAAAGTGTGACTTTTAGGGCCATAGGTTGCTGGGGGAGGCGGGGAGGGCCTGAGAATGAGGCAGAGGACCCCACCTGAATGAACAAGGCTCCAGTGACATCTAACCCACCAGTGACCTGTGCTCATGGACTACTGTTCTGGACTGGTGACTATAGCTAATTGTTAAGGGTTAATTGGTAATGGGTAAGCAAGAGAGGCCCCTGGCTCCTTAGGAAGGGAGGCATTCAGGGGCCCCCTCTCTTTGTGCAGGGATTACCCGATCCTGTATTTTGCTATAGACAAGCACCATCTTATGTGTGTCCTATGTTAATGAAGGAGCTTTGTAAATGGTAATTTGCGATGGGCCCGAGTTGGCCTGGGAGGAAGCCATACAATGGATGAAAAGCTTTGGGCCTTGGCATCTGGGGGAGGGGAGACATGTGAGCAGCTCAAGAAGCCCGGAGTGCCCGGATCTGCCTGTCTTTCAAGGGTTAGATCCAACCCCACCCCCACCCAGTGATCCCTCCGTCTGAACTTTGGAGGCATAAATGGTCTATGTCACTCTGGTGCAGCTTAGAATATCAGAATGTTAGACTGTCAGAGCTGTAAAGGACCTCAAAACATAGGACAGAGAAGGCAAGAGCTGGGAGGGTCCTTGGAACACAGAATGTCAAAATTAGGAGGGTCCTTAGAACGCATGTTGTCAAATGGTCAAGGGACCGGAATGGGCAATTTTCAGATGAAGAAATCAAAACTATCAATAATCACATGAAAAAAATGTTCTAAATCACTCCTGGCCTGTGAAATGCAAATAAAAACAACTCTGAGGTACCACCTACCACCTAGCAGAGTGGCCGATATGACAGCAAAGGAAAATGATAAATGTTGGAGGGGATGTGGCAAAACTGGGACACTAATGTACTGCTAGTGGAGGTGTGAATGGATCCAACCATTCTGGAGGGCAACTTGGAACTATGCCCAAAGGGCTTTAAAATATTTCATGTCCTTTGATCCATCAATACTGGGTTTGTGCCCCAAAGAGATTTTTAAAAAATGGGAAAGGACCTGTTTGTACAAAAATACTTGTAGCTGCACTTTTTGTGGTTGCGAAGAATTGGAAAAAGAGAGGGTGTCCCTCCATTGGGGAATGGCTGAACAAATTGTGGTATATGGTGGTGATGGTATACTATTGTGCTATAAGGAATGATGAACTGTTTGGTTTCTATAAGAACTGAAAAGACCTCCATGAACTGATGCAGAGTGAAATGAGCAGAACCAGGAGAACATGGTACACAGTAACTGAAACATTGTGGGGCAATCAAATGTGATAGACTTTTCTACTATAAGTAATGCAATGATCCAAGACAATCCTGAGGGATTTATGAGAAAGAACACTATCCACATCTAAAGAAGGAACTGTGAGAGTAGAAATGCAGAAGAAAAAACATGATTTTCACTTGTTTACACGGGTATAGGGTTTGGGGTTTAAGAGATTATTAAAAAAAAAAAGAACATATATATTGTCAGAGCTATAAGGGGCCATTGAGCATTTAATGTCAAAGCTAGATAGGACCTTAGAATCCAGAATGTCAGAAATGGAAGGGCCTTCAGAGCACAAAAATATTAGAATCGAAAAGGACTTTAGAACACAGAATATCAGGGTTCTTGGAATTTGCCTTGTATATTAAAATAGGAATTCCTTTCGTATATGGGTTGGCCTAGGTGGTGGCTGAAGTCCCTTTTAACTCTCAGATTCCTTAGTTCAGAGGTACTTTAGTACAGAGCCCGGGAGACCTCAGTAGAGAGAATTTCAGAGTTTGAATAGATCATGGGAAGCAGACTATAACCCCTTTATTTTAGAGATGGGGAAACTGATGTCTGGAGAGAGGAAGTGATTTGAAAGGCAGTGGGATGACGGGCGAAGAACACTAGACTTGGAATATGACAGAAAGCTGACCTCAATGCCTAATCAGATGACTTTAAGCAAGTCATTTTTCCCTCCTCAGGCCTCAATATGCCCATCTGTAAACTGAGGTATTTGACCTAAATTAGTGGTCCTCAAAGCATGACCCTCAGGTCCCTGAGACCGTTTTGGAAGGTCAGCAATGCCCAGACTATTTTCATAATGATATTAAAATGTTATAATGCCTATTAAATACTCTCCCCTTTTTGAATTCCTTATCTGTGTATGACTATATTTTCTTCATATAGTCTAACCAAAACAACACTGCACAACAGATTGAATATAGAAGCAGATAGGAGAATCCAGCTGGCTTCTATTAGGCCAGTCATTAAAGAGATTTGCAAAAATATGTAAAACAGTGCCATTCTTCTCGCTAAATTTTGTTTGTTTTGGAAAACATGGCAACTTTTCATAATAATGTTGCTGACGTTAATATGCAATGAGATTATTGTTGTCATTTTTGAATGAATAAATGAATGAACATTTTAAAATGTTATTTTCAAACAGTACATACATGCGCGTATATATATGCATGCACATATGCACATATATCACATAAAAAGAGCTCATGAAAGGAAGCATTAATAATTTTAAACCAGGAAGCCAGCCCTGAATTCAAATCCGACCTCAGACATTTCTTAGCTGTGTGACCTTGGGCAAGTCACTTAATCCTTACCCCTTGTTCTTCTGCCTTAGAGTTGTTACTAAGAGAAAATGAGTCCAAAAAAAAAGTGTAAAGGGATCCTATGACCAAAAAGTTGAGAATCTCTGGCCTAAATGATTTCTCAGGTCCCTCCCAACTCTGACATTCTCTGTTCTCATCCCTTCCGGCTCCGATACGCTTTGTTCTCAGGTCTTTTCCAGCCTTAGCAGTCTGTATTCCAGGCTCTAGGTTTCCTTCTAGCTCTGCTTGTCTACATTCCAACGTTTGTCAGTGTAAAGGAGGATAATAATCCTTACAGTACAGACCTAGTATGGTTCTATGGCTCCTCCTGCCCTACAGAGAAATGATGGGGATCTGTGGCTTCCGGAGGATAGCTGGTCCCTCTTCCAATAGACATCTCGACTTTGCTGTGCCTTCTGGGCAGCTCTTGCCCAGGCATTCCCACAAATCTTCCCCTGAAGACCTCCCAGTTCCTCTGCTTATGTAAGTATCTTAGGGGCCCCGATGTTCCCACTCTGGTAGTCTGACTGCCATCACTGTGGGTAGGCGCCTGATCCGCAGGTCCTTTTTTCCTCGTCGACCATGCTTCCGGAGACATCATTTATGCCATTTTTTGCAAATGAGACATCTTTGGTAACACAGGGCGCCTGCTTATACCTGCTTGCCATCCTTCCTTTGCCTGCAGTTTGGATTATTCTGAAATGATCACCTCCACGATTCAAAAACACAGAGCAGCTTGAGCTTTGTCCTCCCTGAGGATGCCTGATTTCACTTGAGTGGGGATCCCCCTCCCACCTTCATGAAGATCCCAGACTCTGAGACTTTGTAGATGGTCTCTGAAGGAAGCTGTGGCCAGAAATCCACTCTCCTTTGGCCCCACCTGGTAATGTGCCTCTCATTTGTGAATAAGCATTTTTATGTGCCTAAGGTATGCCAGGCACTGTGCGAAGTGCTTTACAAAGATCATATCATTTGATATATAACATTTTCGTCACAGAAATGTTGGGAATTAGGTACTATGATGAGCAGCTAGTTGGCACAGCAGATAGAGCACTGGGCCTGGAGTCTGGAATATCTGGGTTTAAATCTATCCTCAGACACTTCCTAGCTGTGTGACCCTGGGCAAGTCACTTAACTCCGTTTCCTCATCTGTCAAATGGACTAGAGAAGGCAAACCACTCCAATATCTTAGCCAAGAAAACCCCAAATGGGGTCACAGATAATAGAACAAAACTTAAAAAATGACTAAATAGCAACAAGTGCTATTATTATCCTTATTTCACAGATGAGGAAACTGAGGCAGGAAGAAGTTAAATGACTTGTTAGGGTCACAAAACTCCAGTCTCTGAGGTCTTTTGAATTTGAACTTGAATTCAGGTCTTTCTGGCTCACTCTGTGCACTATGGTATCACCTAACTGCCACTGATTTACCTAGGCTAGTCCTCAGACAACAAGCGTATAATGAATCCATCACGACCAGACAACTTACATATATAGGGTTTGTAGAATTTAGAGCTGAGAGGGGCTTTAGAGATCTGACCTAGTAGAAAGTGGTAAGAATACTTGAACTGACATGTGGAAGATCTGAGTTGTATGACCCTGGGCAAGTCATTTAGCTTTCTTTTTTTTTTTTTTTTTGCTTCAATTTCCTCATGTGTAAAATGGAAATATTAGTAAGACAGGCAATTTTGAGAGTTTTTTATAAAAATGAGTTAATATTTGTAAAATGCTGTCAATCCCTGTTGTTGTTTTTATTGTTGTTATTATTATTCCATCATCTTATCGATGAGAAAATATGTCCAGATAGAAAGTGACTTGCCCAAGGTCTCATAAAGGTAGTAATAATAACAGTGGATGCTTGTACAATCCTTTTCCTACTTCACAGCAACCTTGGGAGGTAGTTAGTATAGGTGATGTTATACCCATTTTACAGGTGAGGGGCCTGGCTTAGTGCATTTACAGGCCTTGTCCATGATCACCCCAAGCCTCCCCAATCTAGGTCCAGTACTCATTCCATTTGTACCATCAATGCAGCTTTTAACCCAGAGCTTCTAAAAACAAATCCACTGACGCTTCCCCTTAGGCTACACTGCCTCAAGACTCTCTGCCCTTCAGTTCTACCTCTTTTATTTATTGACTATGTAACCCTGAATAAGTCCCTCCAGCTGGACTGCCGTTTGTCTCTTTTTTGGTATCCTCAGAGCTTAGAACAGTGCCTGGCACATATTAGGCATTTAATAAATCCCGATTGACGGATTGATTCCAGACCTCAGTTTTCTCTTCTGTAACGTGGAGATCAACCGTATCTTCGCTCCCTACCTCATAAGACTGTGGAAGCTGGTGAGAGGTGGAGGAGGAGGATTTTGTCAGCCATGAGGCACTATGGAAATAAGCCCTATTATTCCTCTGTATTTTAATCTGACAATTGGTATTCTCCAAACCCTGGCTCGGGGGACCGGGCTGCCTGACCATCTGGTTGGATGCCGGCTGGGTTGCCCAGGCCTGCTCATCTGGCCCTTCCACTGTACCAAGGTGCCTTGGCTCAAGCATCCCTCTTCCCCTCCTGTCACCTCTTCCAGGTCAAAAGAGTTGCAGAATGGCAGAATTAGAGCTGGATGGGACCTCAGTGGGCATCTGGCTCCGGCCGATCCCCACCCAAACCATGAAGCCTGTCTCCGGCAGCCCCAGCAAAGGGCCGTCCCTTTGAGTTTCTTCTTACAGAACTGCCAGTTTCCAGAGGTCTCGCTGGCTCCATTTTCAGGCAGTTCTTTGTTAGAAAGTTTCTCTTGCTTCGAGCTGAAATCTCGACTCCCCAACTCTAACGGCTCTGGGTTGGCAAGCAGAGCGAGACGATCCCGCTTCCTTCTGTTCCGTGTGTTGTTGTCCTTGAGTCGTTTTTTTTCAGTCGTGTCCAACTCTTCGTGATCCCATTTTGGGGGTTTTCTTGGCAAAGGAAGATCAAAGACAAAAGTGACTTTCACTAGGGCCAACGTCAAGTCAAGCGTCGTTATTTATGCTCGTCCGAGGTACCAGGCACCATAGCACAGAAGTGCCGGGGAGACAGAGAAAGAGAAAAGATGGTCCCCGCTCTCAAGGAACTCCCCGCCCAATGCGGGAGAGAACACGCAAAGAACTATGTACAGACAAGAAATGGACAGGATAAATTGGAGATAATTGACACAGGAAAAAAACTAACCTTAACAAGGAATGGGAAAAGGGGTAACTGGGTGGCTCAGTGGATTAGAGGCGGGAGGTCCTAGGTTCGAGTCTGGCCTCAGACACTTCCTGGCTGTGTGACCCTGGGCAAGTCACTTGACCCCCATTGCCTGGCTCTTACTGCTCTTCTGCCTTGGAACCAATACACAGTGTTGATTCTAATGTGAAAGGGAAGGGGAAAAAAAAAAAAGAAGGAATGGAAAGGATGTCTTTTTTTTTTTTTTTAACCCTTATCTTCCACCTCAGAATCAATACTATGTATTGGTTCCATGGCATGGCTGTAAGAGCCAGGCAATGGGATGGTTAAGTGACTTGCCCAGGGTCACACAGCTAGGAAATGTCTGAGGCCAGACTTGAATCTAGCACCTACCATCTCTAGGCCTGGCTCTCAGTCCAGTGAGCCGCCCAGCAGCTCCGACAAAGACATTTTTTAGAAAGTGGGATTTTAGATGGAAGCAGAACTAAGGAAGCCAAAGGTAGAGTCGAGGATGGTGAGCATTCCTTGCCTGGGTGATAGCCAGTAAAAACACACAGTGCTAGGGCAGGTAGGTGGCTCATTGGATAGAAAATTAAGCTGGAGACAGAAGGTCTTAGGTTCAAATCTAATCCTCAACCCTTCTTGTCTGGGTGACCCTGGGCAAGTCACTTAACTCCCATTGCTTAGCCCTTATCATTCTGCCTCAGAACCATACTTAGTATAGACTCTAAGACAGAAGGTGAGGGTTTAAAAACACATACACACAGTGTCCTATTCAAGGAACAAGGAGGCTGGTGTCATGGGATCACAGAGCAGGTAGGGACAAGGAAGGTGTAAGAAAATTGGAAATGTTGGAGGCAGAAGCAGCTAGGTGGCCCATTGGACAGAGTTAGGAAGTTAAGTTCAAATCCAGCCCCAAATAATTACTAGCTCTGTGGTTCTGGGCACCTAGCCACCATCTGCCTCGGTTTCCCCATCTGTAAAATGAAGCTAACAATACCACCCAAAGTTGTTGTGAGAATCAAATAATAAGGTCTATAAAGCACCTAAGTCAGTTCCTGGCACATAGTAGGTATTAGATAATGCTGTTTCTTTTCTTTTCTCCTTCCTAGGAGAGGGCAGGTTATGAAGGGCTTTGAAAGCCAAATGGGATTTTATATTTGGTCCTGGAGGTAATAGAGAGCTATTGAATAGTGGGAATCACATGGTTAGCCCTGTGCTTATGGGAAATTACTTTGATAATAGCTGGGTGGGAGATGGATTGGAGTGGAGAAAGACTTGCATGGCTGGACCAACCAGCAAGCTATTACAGTAGTCCAGGCATGAGGGGGAGGGGGCGTGAGGGGCTGCACCAGGGTGGTAGAGTGTTAAAGGAAAGGAAGGGTTGTTTCTGAGAAATCATCAGGCCTTGGGATAAGGAGGATGAGAGAGAAGGACAAGTCAGAGATTAAATCTAGGTTGGGAGGCCGGTAACGAGGAAGATGATGGTGCCTTCAATAGAAATGGGGAAGATAATGAGAGGGGAAAGCTTAGAGAAAAAAATATGGTTTCAGTTTTTTTAAGCCTTTAATTAATCAATTTTTAAGGCTTTAAGTATCAATCCTAAAACAGAAATGTGGCAAGGACTAGGCAATCAGGGTCAAATGACTTGTTTGTGGCCAGATCTGAACCCAGGTCCTCCCAACTCCAGGCCTGTTGCTCTATCCTTTGTGCTGTCTAACTGCCCCTAACCTACATATTTTTGTTTTTTATTTTATTCATTTATTTTTTAAACCCTTACCTTCTGACTTAGAAACTATTCTAAATACCCCTTCCAAGGCAAAAGAGCGATAAAGGCTAGGCAACTAGGGTTAAGTGACTTGCCCAGGGTCACACAGCTGGGAAGTGTCTGAGGCCACATTTGAACCCAGGTCCTCCTGATTCCAGTCCTGGTGCTCTTTCCACTGTGCTGCCTTTACATGAGTTGAGTTTTAGACATGTTGAATTTAAGACATAAATAGAACATTTGGTTTGGAATGTCCCATAGGCAGTTGGAGCTGTAAGACTGGAGGTCAAGAGGGTGATTGGGATGATAATCAAATCCATAAGATCAGCCAGCAAAACAATAGAGGAAGAAGAAAAGAGGGCCCCAAAGAGACTCTTTGGGACATCAACCTTTAGTGGGTATGACCCAGATGAAGACCCAGGAATGGAGACCGAGGAGCGATCAGATAGGTAGGAGGAGAACCAGGAAGATCAGTGCCATGAAAACCTTGAGAGAAGACAGTATCAAGGAGCCGGGGTGAATAGCAGTGCCAAAGGCTGCAGAGAGGTCAAGGGGAATGAGGATGGAGAAAAGACCACTGAGTTTGGCAACCACGAGATCACTGGTAATTTGGAGACATGCCGTCAGAACCTAAGCACCAACCGTGTCCCAGGAACTGAGGTTGCAAAGGAAAATGAAACCATGTTTCCTTGTCATCCCTGAAGGACTTTATATTTTATTAGGTACAATAAAAAAAAAAAAACATTTTATTGGGCGAGATGTGTACGTGTGCAGTAGGGCCCCCTCACCCATACATCTGCTTTCTGTGATCCATAGCGCAGGGCAGCTTCTGCTCTCATTTTTCTTTCTTCCTTTTTTTTAAGTTTTTTTTTTAGGGGGGTGAGAGGTGGAAGTCCCAGGGACAGGAGCAGGAAAAGTGAATATATATGCACAAACACACACATATTTTATTTATATACATATAAAGACTACTCCATGATTGAGTGATTTTGGTTTTGTATCAGTGTTTCCTATAATCATTTTCCTATATATAGGGAAAATCTAAACCAAAAATGTGTGTATTCCTCCACATGTGCACATTCTGGGGGGCGAGGCATAGAGACATGCCTTTTTTTTTCTCCAAGATCTCCAAACTGTCTTTCTCATGATTGCTGAATTAATGTTCCTAAAACACACATCTGACCCTACCACAACCCTCCTCACAACTCTTCGGTGGCTCCCCATTGTCTCTAGGAAAAATAAAAATTCTCAGCCTGGCTTTCAAAGCTCTCCAAAGTCTTGCTCCCTCCTATCTTTCTAGTATTAAGTCAAAATACACCCCTTTTTTCTGCACTTTCTGTTGCAGGCAAACTAGTCTCCAAACTATTCCCATTTCTTACATCCCATTTCCCGCCCCAGGGTTTTTGCCCTCACCTGGATTGCGCTTCTTTCTTCCTTCTGCTTTTTAGAATCCCCAGTTTTCCAGAATGCACAGCTCAGGTGCATCCTAAAAGCCTTTCTCCATCCCTTCCCTGTATTAGTGATCCCTCCCGAGCAATATTGCACTCCACTAATCTTCTTACAACTCTAGTAAGAATGAGGAGTTGAGTCTAGTTCTCTCATCTCCAACCTATTCAAGAAACTCCTTTGTTCAGGCATTTCTGACTCTTTCTGACTCCATTTGGGATTTTCAGGGCAGGGATACTGAAGTTGTTTGCTATTTCCTTCTCCAGCTCATTTGACAGTTGAGGAAACTGAGGCAAACAAGGTGAAGTGACTTGCCCAGGGTCACACAGCTGAGATTGGATTTGAACTCAAGTTGTCCTAACTCCAGGCCCCAAGCAGTCTATCCACTGATCCACCTAGCTGCCCCAATTACATACCTGCTCCCTATTACCTCCAGGATCAAAACCAAAATTCTCTGGTTTTTAAAGCCCTTCACAACCTCTTTCCTACTTTTCCAGTCTTCTTATGCTGCTCCTTTCCAAGTATTCTATGATCCAATTTCAATGGCCTCTTTGCTATTCCTCCCATATCTCACGCCTGGAATGTTCTGCCCGCCCTTGTCTCCACCTCCTGACTTCCCTAGCTTTCTTCAGGTCTCGGCTAAAGTCTCATCTTGTGTGAGAAGACTTTCTTGGTCCCCCTCAATGCTAGTACTTTCTTTCTGTTGATTATCTCCAATTTATTTTGTACATAAATGGTTGTGTACTGACTCTCTCACTAGTCTGTGAGCTCCTTGGGAGGAGGAGCTGATTTTACCTTGATTTCTTTAAAAAACAAAAATGAAAACAAAAACAAAAACCTCTTACCATCTTTCTTAAAAAGTACAAATCTAAGGCAGAAGAGTGCCAAGAACTAGACAACTGGGGTTAAGTGACTTGCCCAGGGTCACACAGCTAGGAAGTATCTGAGGACAGATTCTAACCCAGGTCCTCCCTACTCCAGGCCACTGTATTACCTAGGTGTCTGATTTGATGGTTCTTTCTGGCCCTAGTGCTCAGCACAGTTTCTGGCACAGAATAAGCATTTAATAATTGTTTACTTGATAACATTGCTCGAAAGAGAAGTATTTAATGGGGACTTTCAGGTACCTAGGCTACAGAAAGTCACAGAGCCCCAGCATCAGGGAAGAAATCTCTCTAAAATGACATCTGTATGGAAAAAATAGAATTCTTCACAATAATCCTAAAAATGGAAGACACATAATTATTCTTTTTTTATGAAGATAGTTTATTTTACCAATTACATGTAATAAATTTCCACATAAGTTTTCCAAAGTTATGTGATCCAAATTGTCTTCCTCCCCCCTTCCCTCCCTCTCCCGGAGCTGGCAAGCAATTTGATCCGGGCTATATATGTATCATCATGCAAAACATATTTCCATATTGTTCATTTTTATAAGAGAATAATCATATAAACCCCAAACCACAAACCAAAAATCTAAATAAACAAGTGAAAAATTGCACACTTTGATCTGCATTTTGACTCCCACAGTTCTTTCTCAGGAGGTGGATTGCATTCTTTGTCTTAAGTCCCTCAGAATTGTCTTGAATCATTGTACTGACAGTAGCTAACAGAATTATTCTTAAAAAGTGGATGGAGGAGGGCAGCTAGGTGGCTCAGTGGATTGAGAGCCAGGCCTAGAGATGAGAGGTCCTGGGTTCCAATCTGCCCTCAGACACTGCCCAGCTGCATGACCCTGGGCCAGTCACAACCCCAAATGCCTAGCCCTTAACTGATCTTCTGCCTTGGAACCAATACTTAGTATTGATTCCAAGATAGAGGGTAAAGGGTTTTGTTGTTATTTTTTTAAATCCATGGCTAAAGATAACCAAAAAAAGGACAAGCCAGTCACCATTAGAGGGGCTTATGGGAAGATAAGCCCACCAAGATACTACTGAAGTTGGTGAATTGGCCCACCTATTCAGTATACCAATTTGATAAATTTGATTAATTTGGAATTATACAAGACAAGTGACTAAATTATCCACTTCCTTTGACCATCAATGAACCGGATGTAAGGAACATACCCCAGAAGAGGACAAGGACAGAAACGAAGATCCATTACATATGCCTAGATATTCAGAGCAATACTTTCTGCTGCAGCAAAGAATGAGAAACAAAGCATATGCCCAAATATGCTATAACAATGGAATGGAATGTTATTAGGCAAAATGAAAACGAGGAATTCCAAGAAGCACAGAAAGATTTTTTTTTTCTTTTCAAACATTTTTTTAATTATTTATTACAAACTCTTGCTTGTTGTCTTGGGAAAAGTCTAATAAGCAATTGTGGTTAAGTGACTTGCTCAGATTCACACAGCTGGGAATTATCAGAGGCCAAATTTGAACCCATCTCCTCCCATCTCCAGGCCTGGCACTTTCTCCATTGAGCCACCTAGCTGCCTGATTATTTATTTATTTTTGACATCCTTTTAAAAAATATTTTTCAGTTCAAATTATTTCCCTTCCTATGGCCCCCTCCCCTATTAAGAAGGCAAGCAATATGATACCAATTATCCATGTGAAATCATGCAAAACATATTTTCATATTAGTCATAAAGAATTAGTGAAATGAGCCAAAAAAATTCCAAGTTAGCCATTGCAAAAAAATAAAGCAAGAAAAATAGAGAAAGTGAAGAAATGACACTTCAGTTTGCACTCCAAGTTAATCAGTCCTTTCTCTGGAAGGGGAGAGCGTGTTTTTAATCATTGATCCTTTGGAATTATCTTGGAGGATCATTGTATCGATCACAGTAACTAACACAGTTGATCCTTGTTACAACATTGCTGTTACTATGTACAGTGTTCCACTGGTTCTGCTCCTTTCACTTCTCACTAATCAGATCATGTAAGTCTTCTCAGGCTTTTCTGAATCCATCATGCTTGTCATTCCTTATAGCACAACAGTAGCGAGGACAGATTTAAATGAAATGATTCAGGGGGAGATAAACAGAACCAAGAAAACAATATACCCCCAAAATGCAATAATGTAAATTAGAAGATCCCTAAAATGATACGTCCGAATAATTAGAAAAATTGTAATGGACTAAGAGAACAGATCAAGAAGCACACGCCTTCTCTCTCTCTCTCTCGGCATACACTGTTGGACGCAGTGACTGTGTTGTAGGGATTTAGGGTGGGTTGGGGGAGGTGGGGTGATGCTCGATGACGGCTGAGAATTCAGTTTAGAAGAATTGAGAGTATTTCCAGCAATGACTTTGTGAAAACAAAAGTCATCAATAAAACTTGTTTCAAAAAAGTGATGCTGCTCAGACCTCCCATGTATAACCAGAGAAGGGTAGAAGTTAAGTTAAGGGATGCTCCCCTAACCTCTATGAAAAGAGGATAAGCAGGAGAGAAAACCTCCAGGTCCCTAGAAGAGAAGGAAGATGGATGGCTGGATGGATGAGAAAAAGCAGAGCCAAGCTTAGAGCCCAGGCAAGGGAAAGCGTGGGAGCAGAGTGAAGAGGCAGCTCTGGTGACCAACTTAGGGAAGAGAGAGAAAGAGCATAAGAACAAGAGGGATCTGCTCTCTCTTTAAAAACCAAAAAACGGCTTTTATCTTAGGTCTTAGAATCAATGCTGTCTTTTGGTTTGAAGGCAGAAAAGCGATAAGGGTTAAGCAATGAGGGTTAAGTGACTTGCCCAGGGTCACACAGTTAGAAAATATCTGAGTTCACATTTGAACCCAGGACCTTCCATCTCCAGGCCCGGCTCTCTAACCAATGAGCCACCTAGCTGCCCTTCTGGGCCTCTGCTCTCTTGTTCAAATGGAAAGGAAAAAGAGTAATCAAGGGAAAGACCCAAGAAGCCCATGTACTACTTTGTTTGTTCTAGGATCCGGGTCTAGCTCGCCAGTAACTCATCCAAGAGTGGGGCAATATTTCTTATCTCCTCTGTCCCAAAGTCCACCATATCTGTAGGCCAGCAGAAGACATGTTTATTTTCCAAGGAAGGAGTTGGCTTTGAAGCAGGAGGGTCCTGCCCCATGAATAAACAGAAAGCCCCTTTTTTCCCTGCGGGTCCACATGACTCACTCGGAACCACAGTTTTGAATCAAGGGGGTCCAGCCCTGTTAATAAATAGAAAACACCCCTCAATCCTTGATAAATTGGGGCCCGCTCCTCCCAGAGACCTATTCTTCTGGCTGGAGCCAGGAGAGAGAAGAGTAATGCTCTTCTCCGCCATCCCACAATTCCAAACAATTAGAAGGGAACTTGGTGTCAGTTGCTAGCTACAATAATGTCAAGGATGGGTGAACAGGCAGGCTTGTACCCTCAGTAAAAAAATGTGCTGTCTCTGCAAATCACACCCAGTACACGGCTACATCTGTAGGCACGTTGCATCCTAAACACGCATTAATCTGCATAGTGTAGTCCTAGGCAATTATCCCCAATACGCTGTACATAACAATCACATTTGTAATAATAATAAAGGTACACCGAGACAGTTTGCAAAGCACTTCCCAGGCATCCCAGCAAAGTCTGGATTAGCACTAATAATGAATTCCTTGAAGTAGGCACACGCATTGGAATGTATCTCCTTTGATTACCGCAACAGCCCTGCAAGGTAGATTTTTGGGGGGGTCCCGGGGGAGCGGGAAGGGGGGACAGAACTGCTAAGTCTCTGATTTTGTTGGCAAAGGCCCTCATGGTGAGGGTGAGCTCTCTACTAATATAAGCTGGCAGTTGCCAATATTTTAGAGCTCCCAAGAATTGGCTGGGGGTGGGGGGGCGCTAAGGAACTGAGTAATTTACTCCCTCGCTTTAGACGGTGTTCAACAGAGGTGGGATTTGAATCCAGGTCTTTCTACTCCTACTCAACGATGGCTATACCATACTGCTTTTCGGGTGTTATTTATTATCCCCATAGTACAGGTGGGAAAACTGAGGTTCAGAAAGAGAACTTGTTCAGGGACCTACACTTCGTAAATGTTTAAGACAGGATTTACACCCAGGGCTTCCTGTCTCTGCCTACTACCTCACTACTACCTACCATAGGAGAGTTGCATGTGGCAGAAAAAAAACACATAGGTTGCTTGCAATGCCTAGAAAATGGTATTCCTTGGGGCAGCAAGTAGATAGAGTGCTTGGCCTGGAGTAGGAAGGTCCTGGGTTCAAATCTGATCTCAGACACTTCCTAGCTGTGTGACCCTGGGTAAGTCACTTTACCGCCATTGCCTAGCCCTTACTGCTCTTCTCCCTTGGAGCCAATCCTCAGTATTGATTCTAAGACAGAAGGTAAGGGTTAAAAAAGGCAGGGAGGGGGACATTGTCCATCCACATCTGGATTCATGTAGTATAGGAATTTATCGGTGACAATCCACTTCAAAGCCACTACTTTGGATGAGATGATGAATTTTCCCCATTGATAGCAAATGTGATGATGAGCTTCTGGTGGCCATTCTTCTGGTACAAAACTTCTCAAAGACTCAAGGAGGGCATTACTGTTTGGAAGAATTTGCCTTAAAGGCAGGTAGGTGGTATAGTGGATAGAGTGTTTGACCTAGAATCAGAGAGACCTGGGTTCAAATCCAGCTATGTGACCTTGAGCAACTCTCTTAACCTCAGTCAGCCTCAGTTTCTTCAACTATAAAATGAGGATCATAATAGCACCTACCTCCCAGGACTCTTGTGAGGATCAAATGAGATAATTTTTATAAAGTGCTGGGGGCAGCTGGGTGGCTCAGTGGATTGAGAGCCATGCCTGGAGATGGGAGGTTCTAGGTTCAAATGTGACCTAAGACACTTCCTAACTGTGTGACCCTGGGCAAGTCACTTAACCCCCACTGCTAGCCCTTACCACTCTTCTGCCTTGGAACCAATACACAGTATTGATTCTAAGATGGAGGGTAAGGGTTTAAAAACATATATGTATTTGTAAAGTGCTTAACACAGTGCCTGGCACACAGAAGGTGCTATATAAATGCTTAATCATTCTTTCCTTGCCTCAAACACAGTCTTAATCTATTATTTTATTAAAAACGATGATGACAATGATGATAATTTATAACGTCCAGAAACACAGGCTTACCACGGAGGGGGGAAAACTATATCCAGAGGGACAGCAAGGTGACACAGTAGATAGAAAGCCAGGTCTGGAGTCAGGAGGTCCTGGGTTCAAATCTGATCTCAGGCACTTCCTAGATGTATGACCCTGGGCAAGTCACTTAACCCCCATTGCTTAGCTCTTATCACTCTTCTGTCATGGAACTGATACTAAGACAGAAAGTAAGGGTTTAACAAAGGTATATCCAGAAAAAAAAATATCGATACTAGTATTTTGGGGAATTGAGAATTTTCGACAACAAATCAATTTAATCCATTAAAAATAATTATCATTAATAATAGTAATTGTGATTATAGCTAACATCTCTGTAGCACCTAAAGATTTACAACATTGCTAATCTTATGTGACCATAGACTTTGGGTTGGAAAGGTCCTTGGAACTCTTCTAGTCCAATTTCTTCATTCATAGAGAAGGAATTTATAGATGAGGTTAAGTGACTTGCCCAGGGTCACCAAGCTAGTAAGTAGCAGAGAAGGGATTTAAACACAGGTCTTGTGACTCCAAGGACCCACTATTCCTACTGTATAGTTGGAAAATCTTGAGCCCCTAAAGGCTGCTTTGCCCAGAATTCCTTTCTGTGCTACCTATAATGCTTTACATTTGCGTGGTCAAGTTCTGAGGCTCCGCCTCATTCTTTCTCTTTTGCTCCTGGGAGCGGGCTGGTTAGTCACCTCATAGTTAGTCTTTTGTTAGTTTATTATTAATAAAAACTTTATTAAATATAATATTTAGTTATTGGATATTAATTTTAAAATCCACACTACCATCTTTGTATGCCTCTTGAGACAAAATGTTGGTCCAGTGCTTAGAGAACCAGCCTCTGAGTCAGGATAACCCAGATATGAATTCTGCCTATGTTAACCAAATGGCCACATGACCCACAGACAAGTTGTTTAACACCTCATTGGCCCAGGCAACCTTCTAAGGCCATTAGTTGCAGATTGGTGGTGATCTGCTTTAGTGGAAGGACTTTCCCCATTGAGGAGTTCCCTGTATCTAGGAAATCACCCATATAGACACAAACCAAAGAAAAAAACAACCCCCCCATTATTATTATTGCCTTGGGGTATTGTCTCCATTTGCAAAGCGGTCGACCCACGCCCTGACTAATTTCTAAATTTAATTAGTATCCCTACACCAAATACATTTAACAAGAATTCAATGAACAATTTTTGTTGTTCGGTTGTTTCGGTCATGCCTGACTCTTTGTGACCCTATTCGGGGTTTGTTGGCAGATACTGAAGTGGTTGGCCATTTCCTTCTCCAGCTCATTTTACAGATGAAGAAACTGAGGCAGTTTGGGAGTTTTCTTGGCAAAGATACTAATGTGGTTTGTCATTTCCTTCTCCAGCTCATTTTTTTTTTTTTTATAAAACACTTATCTTCCACCTTAGAATCAATACTTTGTATCACTTCTAAAGCAGAAGAGCAGTACAGGTTAACAATGGAGGTTAAGTGACTTGCCCAGGATCACACAGCTAGGAAGTATCTGAAGCCAGATTTGAACCCAGGATCTCCTGTCTCCTGCATTGGCAACCAATCCACTGAGCCACCTAGCTGCCTCTCCAGCTCATTTTACAGATAGAGAAACTGAGGCCAACAGGGTTAAGTGACTTGCCCAGGGTTACATAAGTATCTGAGGCTAGATTCGAACTCAACAAAGATGAGTCTTCCTAACTCCAGGCTGGTACTCTGAGCACTGGGGTGCCAACTACCTTCCCTTATCAAGAGCTTGTTGCATGTTGAAGGACTCCATAGCCAGACGAGACCTGCCCTTACAGAGCTCCCTGTCTCAGAAGGGATGCCATCGCTGCAGACAACTATCATTTGCCTGATTACAAGATAAATTCACTAAAATGATCTCAAAGTGTTCTATGAACTCCAAGGGGGGGGGGCTGTCATCCGTCAGATTTGGGGAGGCCACGGGCATCGGGTTCAGCTTCCTGGAGGAGGAGGAAGTCCCTGAGTTGAGCTCAAAACAAAAGGCAGGGATTCGACAGCTAAAAAAGATCCAACATCCCAGGCCCAGGGAATGGTGTGACCAAAGACACCGAGTCCTTGACCACGCTAAGCTTTGCCTGTAGCTCCACGCTGAGGCATCCCACTGTGCTCTAGGCCAGATGGAGAATGACTCCTTGTCCTATTCTAAGTTTGGTCATGTGTGTCTCAGCACCAGTTTTTTAAATGGATGTAGCTTTTGTTTTTCTATCACCTTCATATCTGAATATATCTCCCTCCCACCCGCCTAATAAGTCATCCTTTTCCCCAGAGAATGAAAAGAAAAAACAAACCTTAACCAATGCATCAATCAAATCTGGTGGCAATAGACCATGGGGCATGTCCAGAGTCCTCCACCTCTGCAAATAAGGGAGGTAGGCACAGTTTTCCCTCTCCTCTCTGGGGCCAAGTTACCCGGGGCATTCAGTTTGGGGTTTTTCAGGAAGTTTTTTCACTTTCCTTTTACATTGCTGCATTCATTATTGTTGAAAGATATCTTGAAGCAATTAGGTAGCACAGTGGATAGAGCGCCAGACCTGGAGTCAGGAGAACCTGGGTTCAAATCTGGCCTCAGACACTTCCTAGCTGTGTGACCCTGGGTGAGTCATTTAACCCTGTTTGTCTAGCCCTTGCCTCTCTTCTTATCTTGGAAGTGATATTAAGACAGAAGTGGGGGGAGGGAGGAAGGGAGAGGGGGAGAGAGAGAGAGAGAGAGAGAGAGAGAGAGAGAGGTGTAGCATTGGCAACCTGCCCTGGCATCATGCCTGGCTGCTAGTTTGGATGGGTGCCAACTGGCTTCTGGCATGCTCAGGCCTGTTCCTTTGCCTTGTGTGTTCAGGGG
>NC_058130.1:727051877-727077874 GCF_016433145.1 Gracilinanus agilis | reverse complement strand
GGAGGGAGAGAAGGAGGGAGGGAAGAGGGAGGAAGGAAGGAGGATATCATACCCATCGTTCCCAGCCTTGTGGGTCAATCAGAGTTGGGGGCAGGTGTTGCTCAGATTTGGCATGTAGTCAAGTCAGGTCCCCCACTTGACCCACCTGTGCAAAATGTCATGTACTTGGAGAGGAACTGAGTTCCAAAGGCCCAATTTCTTTTGCTAAAATCAACCTATCAGCATTGTCTCTGTCTCATTACAAAAGCTGTTATTAGGATTTGTTTTATGCAAACACGACACACCTGATTGCAGGTATAGACAATGGGCGTTCAAAAAAATAAAGGCAGAAAAATCTGTAAAAAAAAAAAAATGTAATTACCGCTAAATCTGCTCCATTTTCCCAAGTGGCGTAAAGTCTCGCGGCAGTTCGTCCAATCATGCTCTTTCTCGCTCTGAGAAGGGTTAGTGTGAGTCATTACATTGTTTTGCAGCAAACATTAGCTCCGGCATCCCTTAGAGCCATGCTTCTCTTTGTTTCATTAATGCTATTTAGTTATTAATAATGGCCCCAAAGTACAAGAGTGGTGATGCCGGTACCTCCAATAAGCCTAAGAAAAGTCATAAAGTGCCTACATATGCTCATATAAGAAATATTTATTAAATAATGGGATTAGCTAATATGCATGATTTTCAACTTCCACGAAAGGTCTCGGAACATATTGGACGTGTAAAATGAGGTCCGACTGTGCTATAAAAGGCTGACCTATTCTAGAAAGCTCACTGATCTCTAGCAATCAGCCTGTCGATGTGTTGCTGCCTTGACATTCTTCTTGCTTTATTTTGCATCAATTAATACTTTTTTTTTTTTAGCCCTTGCCTTTCTAACTTAGAAGCAATACTGTTTATTGGTTCTTAGACAGAAGAGTGGCAAAGGCTAGACAATGGGAGTTAAGTGACTTACCCAGGGTCACACAGCTAGAAAGTATCTGAGGCCACATTTGAACCCAGGATCACCTGTCTCCAGACCTGGCTCTCTCTCTATCCCCTGAGCCACCTAACTGCCCTGAAACTCATATTCTAATGGGGGTGGGAGGAGACAACATCTAAATATTGAGGTGCACTCAAAAGATAGTGCAGAGAAGTTGGAAGGTAATCTGGGAGGACATGATCACCTGGGAGGAGGGAGACAGGAAAAAAATCTCCTGCGGAAGGTGGGAGAGGAGCTGACTCTTCCAGGAAGTCAGGTAAACCAAGTGTGACAGTAGAAAAGGAAGACCATTCCAGACCTCATGAAGCAAGAGGGAAGCCACTGCTACCAATAATCCTAATGACGTTACCAGTCTCTCCAGCTCTCTGACAGCACCAATAAAAGCAGAGACCTAGACTCTGGCAAGGAGGATGATGACGATGACGATAGTAATGACAAAGAAGATGATGTTGAAGATGGGGTTGATGAAGAAAATGGGGATGATGAAGAAGGTGATGAAGATAACAATGAAGATGGTGAAGATGGTGATGAAGATGATGAAAATGAAGAACATGATGATGATGATGATGATGATGATAAAGATGGTGATAGCAGCAATTAACACTCACGTAAGCACCTACTATGTGCCAGGCATTATACTGGAGACCTTGACTATGTCTTTGCCCAAAATCACAGTATCCCAGAGTTACAAGAGACATTATTGGCAAACTGAGGTAATAAGGATCTGGCTCATGCTCAGAATGCCTGAGATAGCATGAATCCATTTGGAAAAGTTGAGGAGAAACTTGCTTCCAGGAGAGCTGTGAGATATGGAATAAAGGGACTATGGAGCATGTGTAGACATTCTATACCTGGTTCTGGCCTTTTTTGATTGGCTATGGCCAGCCTCACCTAATCTCTTGCCTCATTCTCTTTGGTCAGGAACTCAATGGATCTTTGGAATTCCTTTGTTGGGAGCAAAGAGGCCAGCTGGCCAGGAAACATAGACCTCAGACCTTGGCTTCTACATTTGTCCTTTTCTGTTCTAGGTGAGGAGATTGGAGTCTCCATCAGGAAAATGAGTGTCTGGGCCTCCCACCAACCAGGTCTTAGAGCCAGTTCATAATCGGTGCCCAGAAGAATAAGGAGTGACCGTTAGAACTGGCCCAGGAGCAGCTGAGATGAAGATTCATCTGGCAGAATGAATGTAGGAACTGAACAAAGAGGATATCTCCATAGTATTCAGGGGGAAAATAGACCTTGTTCTGGCTTATAGCTTCCAAGTAAATACCCCTTTGGAAAAGCTCATGGAAGTAAGGGGTTAAACAAAACTGGGGCACTACTTACTGGTGGTTAACAGAGGCGGGGATACAGCCGATGGGAGCTTGAGCTGATGGCGGAAGAGAGTAGACACCCCAAATCCCTCAGGGTAGCCTAGAACCCTGAGGGCCTGATGTAGCAGGCCTGGTTCTGGGAGAACCAAGTCCAATGAACCTCATCTTCTCCAGGGGACTTTCCAGGTCATCTTTCTCCCCCTCCCATGCACTGTAGCCCATTTCTCTCTAAACCACCATGTCTACATCCCCTTCTATCTACAGCAGTTTCTTGTGTGTTCCTGATTATTTACACATTGTCTCCTCCATTACAGTGTGAGTTCCTTGAAGGCAGGGTAGGGGTTTCTACCCTTCTTTGACTCTCCAGCCCTTAGCACAGTGCCTGGCACATAGTGGGTGTTTAATAAATGTCTGTTGGCTGCCCGATCTGTAAAATGGGGACAATAAGACTTACCCTACTTACCTTGAAGGGTTATTGTGAGGGAAAAAATGCTTTGTCAACCTGAGAGGACTGGAGAAATAGGAGTTCTTGTTGGAAAGAGGCTCAAAGCGACGGCTTTGAGGGGGGCCGGGTGAGAAGCTGGCCCCGGAGTCCCAGAGGAGATGATGGTTCCTGACCTCAGGCTTTCCACTCTCTTCCCAACCTCCCGAAGTAGGTTAACCGCCTCATCAACGCAGGTGAACAGCAGGAAGATAATTCTCCTGTCTCAGAGTGGGGAAGGAGGGGGAGAAGAAACCGCCCAGTCTGCAGGCCTAGCAAGGCTGAGAATATTTATTGGAGACAATAACTGCTCCCGGCAAACGCAAAAACCGGTCACCTAATGAGTGGATGGCAGAGCGGAGTTCCCGAGGTGACGGGGGACAGCTTAATGCTTCTTCAGCCAGTGAAAATCAAAGAGCATGTTATTAATCCGGTTTTTCTTTTTTTTCCCAATAAGCCACCAGTGTGACATATTTCACAAGGCCTCCTCCCCTCCTCGGGAGCGCTGCCGCACCTCTTCCCAGCACACACACCGAGGAGGCCTCTCCAAGAGAATTATGACAATTAATATTCACTCGGCTTCCCTCTGGGGTGGGTCTTCATTAATAACGAAATCAATTGGCACATCCTGGGAGTACCTTGCTCGTGCCGGGCTTATTTTGCCCAGACCTCCCGAGGGCAGAGGCCAGACAGGCCAGAGCTGGGCCCATCCAGACTCGGTGGGGGTGAAGGGGAGCTACCCCAAAGCCCCAGGACCCTCTGCCCTCTGCTCCATTCCGTCCCGTTCCCTGGGAGCTAGTGTCTGTGTTGTATCTACTTTGTCTGTATCTCGTAAGTGCTTCCTCCTCTCATTGTTGTCTTCTGGCAGAGAAAAATGGATAGAGAGCAGGCGGTCAAGGCAGGAAGATCTGAATTCAAGTCCAAACTCTCATAGACTCCAGCTGCAAAACGCTCATCTCTCCAGAGCATTATGGGCAACTCTCTAAGTCTGCCCATCAGTCAACATACACGATTAGGCATTTACTATGTGCTGAGCACAGAGGGGGCAGAGAATGACAAGAACTGCCCCTGCACCCAGGGAGCTCACGGTCTAAATGGGGAGACAACATGTCGAGAACCAGGGGCCTGCAGATCTAGCCAGGATTCCCTGGAGAGTTGTCATCTCAGAGAGAAGGCATCAGCATTAAGGGCGATGGGAAATCCTCTTAGCCAGGGCAGGATTTGAGCCGGGACGTGAAGGAAGCCAGGAGGAAGGGACGAGGAGGGGGAGAATTCCAGGCCCGGTCAGTAAAAATACCCAGAGTCAGGAGATGGAGTGTCTGGTGGGAAAAACAGCATGAAGACCTGCATCACTGGATAGCGGAGGAGTACATGGCTGTGGAGCTTGGGAGGAAGAAGAAGGTTGGTACGAAGGTGTAAGGAGATAGGAAAAGTAGGGCCAAGTTGCTAAGGACTTGAGAAGATAAACAGAGGCAGGGGCAGCTAGGTAGCTGGATAGAGCACCAGGTTTGGAGTCAGGAGGACCTGGGTTCAGATCTAGCCTCAGATACTTCCTAGCCATGTGACCTTGGGTTAGTCACTTAACCCCAATTGCCTAGCCCTTACTGCTCTTCTGTCCTAGAATTCACACTAAGATACAAAGTAAGGATTTTTTTTAAAAAAGATGATTTTTTAAACCTCCTAAAAGAGGGGTTTTTAAGTTAGGGTCTACAGGATTATGGACAGATTGGGGGGGAGGGAGGTTCATATATTAGGATGGGAAAAAAATTACGTCTTTATTTTCCTTAACCTTCAGTTTCCTTTGTAATCCTATCTATTTTAGTTTATACATTTAAAACCATTGGGCTGAAAAGGGATCCAGAGGCTTCAGCGCACAGCCATAGGGGGCCAATGTCACAGAAAAGGTTGGGAGCCAGTTTCAAAAAAGATGCAGACCTACACTGATGGAGGGAGCACCCTCCTCTGGGAGTTCCCTATGAGATCACGGATTCAGGACCCAACTCTATCCATTTCCCATTAATATGAAAGCTCCTTGAGGGTAGCAACTGGGTTTCCCTTTCTTTCCATCCCCCAAGCTTAGCACAATACCTGGCACACAGTGAATGCTTAACAAATGGACTACAATTGATCAATCCCAAGGGGAGAGGCTAAGAGGGAACCTGAGACTCATCAGCTCTAGAACTGGAGAGAACCTTAGAGATCATGCAAAATAACCCCCACGATTTATCCTCTTTGAACCTCAGTTTCCCATTCTGTAAAAAATAAGCAAAGAGCAGTCAAGCTTAAATGAGAGAGCGCTCTTTTTGAAAGTCAATTTCCCTGCAGAGATACAGTGACTTCTTGTCTTCCTAGGCCTGACAATAGGCAATAGCCAAAAACATTGATCAAGCACCAGCTTTGAGCCGGACACATTGCTAAAAAGAAAGACAATCCCTACCCTCAGGAAGCTTATGGTCAAAAGGGGGAAGGTGACACAAAGGAGCCCTGAAAAGGGGGGTTGTGGGGGCCCTGGTGGGAGGAACAGGGTGGAGAAGAAACAAAGGGAGTTCAAAAAGTGAACAGAGGAGAGAGAAATGAAGAGCTGTCCAAGGCAGGGATAGCTGAGGCAGAGAACTCTGGGGCTCAGACATGGCCAGGAAACATTTTATCTCTATTAGGGCACCTTCTTTAGAGTCACTTTTCTGGAGGTTAGTGGGGTCTGGGACTGGGAGAAAGAAGTGGGGCCTGAAGAATCCAAAGGGGTCCGTTGTTACAGAGAAGGTTTCTGAGAAGGTACAGATTACCTGTAATGGTGGAGGGAGCATCTTCCTCTGGCAGTTCCCTATGAAATCACAGATTCGGTCCCTAACCCTAACCATTCCTCATTGGTATGAAAGTTCCTTAGCTCTTAGAACCTTAGAATATAAAATATCAGAAGGGCCCTTAGAATGGAGAATATCAGAGCTGGGAGGGACCTTAGAACAGAGAATGTCAGAGCTGGGAGGGAACTTAGATCAGAGAATGTCAGAGCTGGGAGGGAGCTTAGAACAGAGAATGTCAGAGCTGGGAGGGACCTTAGAACAGAGAATGTCAGAGCTGGGAGGGAGCTTAGAACAGAGAATGTCAGAGCTGGGAGAGTCCTTAGAACAGAGAATGTCAGAACTGGGAGGGACCTTAGAACAGAGAATGTCAGAGCTGGGAGGGAACTTAGAACAGAGAATGTCAGAGCTGGGAGGGAGCTTAGAACAGAGAATGTCAGAACTGGGAGGGACCTTAGAACAGAGAATGTCAGAGCTGGGAGGAAGCTTAGAACAGAGGATGTCAGAGCTGGGAGAGACCTTAGAACCGAGAATGTCAGATTAGGGAAAGATGTTAGAACACAGATTGTCACTGCTAGGAAGAACCCTAGAACAGAGAATGTGCAGAACAATCAAACAAGAAATGGAAAAATAAGGAGCAGTTGACAATGGAGGAGTGTTTCCACCCCGAGGGAGCCACCCCGAGGGTCTGACCTAGAAGGCTAGGAAGGCAGTAGCTGCTGCTTCTAGCCACCCTGAGCCAGGCAGACAAAAGCAGCAGAATCAGAAAATGCAGGATGGAGGCTTTGGCCATCTCCTGACTGTTAAGAGAGTCGGTTTGTCTACAAAGGAGAGAACCTCCTGGGGACTGGGGTTTCTCCAATGGCTTTCCTCCTGTATCTGTCTGCATCCTGGATAGTATGTGTCCCTGAGGAAGTCATGTCCTGTGCTGGGAACCGCCCAGGGTCTCAGACACAAAGGACATAAGAAGAGAGATGATCTCAGCTCTGTTGTCTACCACCTTCGTATCTTAGAGCCAGTCCTTTGGCTCCCCTGAGCCTCAGTTTCTCCATTTATATAATGAGGGATTTGGATCTCATGTTCCATAAGGTTCCTTTTGGACCCAAACCCCCTGATCCTGTGCCTTCGTATTAGTAAATCAAGTGTTGAGCAAATTAAGTCCCTACTATGTGCCAGGCTCTCTTTTAAGGCCTGGGATACAAGGCTGAGGGTCAAGGAGGTAGCATTGGAGCCGATTTTGCCAAGGCAGAAGAGGGATGAGGGCTAGGTAACTGGGGTCAAGTGACTTGCCCAGGGTCACATGGCTAGGAAGTATCTGAGACCAGATTTGAACAGAGGTCCTCCCGCCTTAAGGACCGGTGCTCTATCCACTAAGCTACCTAGCACCCCCTATTGTCTTCTTTGTTTTGTTGTTGTTTTTTTTAAACCTTCTGTCTTAGAATAGATGTTAAGTATTGGTTCCAGGGCAGAAGAGCAGTGAGGCCTAGGGAAACAGGGTTAAGTGACTTGCCCAGGGACATCCTTTAATTAACCCTGCTTGCCTCTTTTTTTTCTCATCTGTAAAATGAGCTGAAGAAGACATGGCAAATCACTCCAGTATCTGTGCCAAGAAAACCCCAATAGGGCTCACAAAGAGTCGGATATGACTGAAATGACAACATCGATTGCCTATAGTGGTAGGTGCATAATTGTTTGGTTCTTTTGATTGATGAGAAGACAATTCAATGTCTTTAACGTTAAAAATGTCCTGGAGGTCAATTCAGTTTTTGAGGATTCAGAAGGCACTCCCAGAGCTTGCTAGTAGGAGGAAGAACAGGATGATGGAGGGACATTAAACCAGATTCTATAAGGATCTTGGGCAGCTAAGTGGCATGGTGGGTAAGGTACATGCCTTGTAGTTGGGAAAACTCATTCCTGAGTTCAAATCTGGCCTCAGACACTTACTAGCTAGGTGACGCTGGGCAAATCTCTTAACCCTGTTTGCCTCAGTTTCCTTATTTGTAAATTGAACTGGAAAGGGAAACGGCAAACCACTCCAGTATCTTTGTCAAGAAAAACCCAAATGGGGTCATGAAGAGTTGGCACAACTAAAAAAAGACTAAACGGCAGCAAAATGACAATAGGCGAGATGAAGGGTGACAAGGGCCTGAACTAGGTTGGAGACTCTGTGAGTGGGGGAAAGGCTATGTACACAAGAGATCTGGAGGGAGAATTGATAAGATTTGGCCACTTTAATTGAATGTGTGGAGCAGGACGGAGTAAAGAGAGAGAATGACTCTGAGGTTCTGCCCCTGGATGACTCTAAGGGTGGCAGTGCCCTCAGCGGAGTAGCCAGAAATGGGGAAGTCCAGAAGGGGTGTGGGCTTGGGTTTGGTGGGGAAGGGAAAATTGATGATGTGACCTCTAGAAGCCCTCTTGAACCCTTCTCCCAATTGTGGGCACATCTGGCTCAGAAGCTATGGGATTTGGACAGCTGGAAACTTGCACGCCATCTAAGAGTTGGAGGAGACCTCAGCTGCCATCTCATCCAATCTAGAGCCCCAACCACCAAAGAAAGAACTTCTTTTGTGAGATGCCTGATAGCTGGTCTTCCAGACTCTGCTTGAAGACTCCCAGGAAGGGGGAACTCACTACCCCCGAGGGTAACCGGCAGTATTTTTGGAGACCTCTCGTTAATAAGAAAGAACTCTGCATTTTGCTAGTATGAAGGACAACCACCAACCAATCCTGCACAATGGAATTTGGCTTTTGCATCATGGGGCATTTTGCTGAAGCAGTGAAAGGGGGGAATCTGTCTTGGGAGTAACAGTGGAGTCTAGAGAGACCCCAGATCCCAACTTTGGTGCTTTCTGAGTTTGACCACGGACGAATCATTTCTCTGAACAGCCTTTGCCTCATCTGTAAAATGGGGATAACCAATGGGCATTAAACTTGTCTAACTGCCTAATGGGATGGAAAGAGAATCACAATAATCAGACATGGAGAGGACCTCAGGGTGGGTGCGTCTGGTCCCTTCCCCCAACCTCTATAATCCTTCTCAGCAAGTAACTGTCCAGTCTTTGAGTGAAGATCTCCGAGGAGAGGAAACCCACCACCTTCTGAGGAAGCCCAGATTTTCCATGGGAAGCATTCAGGGAAACCGAAAATCTCTATAGAAATGTGAATAGCAGTTATTATGTAAATGATGATTATTAATGTCATTTATCATCGAAGGTCACCACTGTGAGGACGGGACATCCCGCTAAGCTGGGCCTCGTCTTGGGGGCTTCTCCTGGCACTCCAGAGGCTGGTTCTCCTTCCTTCTCAGGGGAGGCGGGTGGAGAAGAAGCAGCAGCCAGGGGAGGTGGGTGGTGGAGGTTTCAATTATAGACAGCTTTGTGTCTCTAATCGCCCTGTGCAGGGTGTTCTAGAGGAGAGTAAATCTATTATGAAAAGCTTATAAATGTATGTAAAACCGGCCGAGGACAATACGGGATTACACAGAGCAGCCCTCCTAGTGTGGGCAGGAAAAAAAAATGAAGAGAAAAGAAAGGTTGAATGGATTAAAGACCTTCTGGGCTTGGGCCCAAGGGAGAAAGGGAGAGTCACCTGCTTAGCCTGTCACTGTGAATCTCCAGGCAGATACAAGCACAGGATGGTTATAGACCATGGGTGTAACTAGGTTTGGACAACTGGGATTTTGACCCAGGGCACTGAAATTTAGAGGAGCACACCACACTTTCTTTGACTAGGTAACCCATTGTCTGGAATCCCTCTGCATTGTGATTCCAGCCATACCTGCAACAAAACTCTTCAAGCTCCATCATTCAGTCCTGGGACCATCCTCAGGGGCAGCAATATCCCCTCCAGGGACCAATGTTCCCGACTCTGCCCCAAGTTTCCAATCCCTCTTGAGGCGTTCCACATCCCCATCTGCTTCCAGGATTTGGGTATCATTGGCTACACCGAGGGGGGATTTTAAGGGGGTTGCTGCTTCACCTGTCCAGGTCTGTTCTACTTTCTAAGAATGAAGGAATACTTCAAGACAGGCCTCCGGAAGGAAAGAATTACCAGAGAGCTGAAGGGAAAGAGGAGATCTCAGAAGAGAGCGGGAATGGGGAGGAGGGAGGTAGCTCTCTCTGAGCATCTTCTCAGAAACATCCAAGTGGTTCAGACTTTAGAAAATCACAACCATGGCATGGTGGGGGGTGGGAAATTCTATTAGCCAAGGGAGGAGGGAGGTCCTCTGGCCCCAGATGGCAAGGCTGCCTGCTGTCTCCCCACATGGGAACCCTGGGCTCAAACCCCACTGGGACAGAAGAGAGTGGAGGACATTCCAGCAAGGAGGAAAATGTGGGTGGGGAGACATTTCTCTCCATTTCTTCCCAGGAGACCAAGAAGCTTCCCTAGAGAACGATAGTAAAGGAAGCAATGAATTCGAAGGCAGAGGATCTGGGTTTGAATCTCGACTCGGCTACTTACGGTCTGGGTGATCATGACCAAGTCATTTCCTTTCACTTGGCCTCAGTTTCCTCATCTATAAAATGTGGAGATGGACTACAAAAAATTTTGTTTTTTAAACTATATTGGAGGGGGACAGCTAGTTAGCTCAGTAGATTGAGAACTAGACCTAGAGACAGGAGGTTCTGGGTTTAAATCTGGATTTGGATACTTCCTAGCTATGTAACCCTGGACTAGTCACTTAACCCCCATTGTCTAGCCCTTATTGCTCTTCTGCTTTGGGACCAATATTTAGTATTGATTCTAAGGCAGAAGGTAAGGGTTGGGTTGTTGGTTTTGTTTTTTTTTTTTTTAACTATATTAGGAAAGACGCAATTGGTGGCACAGTGGACAGAGAGCCAGGATTGGAGTTGGAAGGACCTGGGTTCAAATCTGCCCTCAGACATTTCTTAGCTGTGTGACCCTGGGCAAGTCACTTAACCCTGTTTGCCTAGCCCTCACCACTCTTCTGTGTTAGAGTTGTTACTAGGGTAGAAAATAAGGGTTAGAAAAAAAGTTCCTTAGGCAAAAAAGGAAGATTTAAAAGGGATAGGACTGCTGCTTTGGGGATGGAACAATGAGACAAAGATAATGGCTGACAGAAAGGCAAAACAACTCTCAACTCTTACTTTGTTTCTGTTTTGTTTTCCAGTAAGCAGCCAGGTGCTGAATAGAACTTTGGTTTTGGAGTCAGAAGGCTTAAGTTCAAATCCTACCTCAGACACTTACTAGCTTTGTGACCCTGGTCAAGTTATTCAGTGCTCCTCATCCTCAGTTTCCTCTTTTGTATGTGTGTGTTTTTTTAAACCCTTCCCTTCCATCTTAGAATCAATACTGGATATTGGTACTAAGGCAGAAGAGTGGTAAAGGCTAGGAAATGGGGTTGAAGTGACTTGCCCAGGGTCGCACAGCTAGGAAGTGTCTGAGGTCAGATCTGAACCCAGGACCTCCCATCTCTGGATCTGGATCTCAATCCACTGAGCTACCCAGCTGCCCCCCAGTTTCCTCATTTGTAAAATGGAAATAATACTAGTTCACAGTTACTGTAAGGCTCAAGTGAGATCATCTCTGTAAAGTACTTTGTAAGCTTTTAGGTGTCGTCATTCTACCAAGGAAAATGTTCTTTGGGCTTGAATGGACCTGATTTCCCCTGAAACTCCCACCCTCATCTTCTCCGTAGTTTCCGGGGGGGCGGGGCACTCAAAGTTATCCAGCTCACCCAAGCAGAAGGAATCAAAGCTCAGGGCTCTGAACCCTGCTATTCCTGACTCTAGGGTTACT
Organism: Gracilinanus agilis; assembly: GCF_016433145.1. Lineage (NCBI taxonomy): Eukaryota > Metazoa > Chordata > Mammalia > Didelphimorphia > Didelphidae > Gracilinanus > Gracilinanus agilis. The sequence continues at coordinate 727,066,552 of NC_058130.1, read as the reverse complement.
TCCCTATCCACTACCCCACACTGCCTCTCAGCCTGGAAGGGGAAAAGCCCAAATGACTAATTAGGAGTTGAAACTAGCCTAGACCAAAGACTCTCCTGAGCTGCATCCACCTTCAACATCACATTCACATCACCCAAGGGAGACAGTCAACCCTGGAGTGAGCCTTGGACCAGAGTGGACCAGGCTGAGGATCCAAGTGGTGGTGGGGGGGATCCTTCCGGAGATGAGATCTGGCATCAGCCATGCCCAGGACTCCACCATCAGTCAGTCACTCAACAGGACTGTGCTGTCCTCTGGGGATACAAAGAAGCCCCAGACCCATGCCTGGATGACAAGACGGGACCAGAAATTTGCTTTCTTCCTATTGGCCCCTCTCCATCCCGCTTCCTCCCACTTCCCATCTCTTGTTCAGGAACTGATCATTCAGTCCAAACCATCATTGCTTCTGCCAAGGGGCTGCCAATCTGCGGCTTCCCCTGGAGTCCTTGTGATTCAGGCTGCCTGAAGGAGGTCCCTTACTGGGCCATCATGGGAGGCACGAGGAGAAAACTGGGCCCTGAGTAGGGAAGAGCTGAGCTCCAATCTAGCCACAGACACTGCTGCACGACTCCGGGAGAGTCTTACTTAGCCTGTCTGCCTCAGTTTTCCCAGCTGTAAAATGGGGTTAATAATAACACTTCCCCGAGAGGGGTGCTCCTCATAAATGTAAAGTGTCTGGCACACAGTAGGTACTCTTAATGCTTTCCCAACTTTCCAGTGTCAGCCCACCTTTCCCCAGGCTTCCATCGAGCTCTCTGGAACCCCCATTCTATTATTATTATTTTTTAACCCTCACCTTCCGTCTTGGAGTCAATACTATGTATTGGCTCCAAGGCAGAAGAGTGGTAAGGGTAGGCAATGGGGGTCAAGTGACTTGCCCAGGGTCACACAGCTGGGAAGTGTCTGAGGTCAGATTTGAACCCAGAACCTCCCATCTCTAGGCCTGGCTCTCAACCTACTGAGCTACCCAGCTGCCCCCCCCCATTCTATTGTTATTAAACTGCCCTTCCTATTAGACTTCTGCCCTCCTCCAGGAATTCTCTGTAAATATTTGCTTTTTTATTTTCCCTCAGTAGAATGTCATCTCCGTGAGGGCAGGGACTGCTTTGTTTCTTTATATCTGGAACCCTTAACAATGTGCCTCATAAATGTATATTTAATTTAATCATTGTTAAAGCCCACGAGCTGCAGAGATGGGGTAGGTAAGATAGCAGAAGTGGCAGAACCAAGGTTCATTTGCACTTCATCCAGGGCCCTTGAAGAATCGGCGGATATGCATGACCCACGACTGCCATCCACACTCTCTGAAATACCATAAAAAATAAGAGAGCAGCCACAGGTCCAGAGGACACCAAATGGTCCATTTCTTTCTTCGGGAAAAGACAATGGAGAAGCTAACTATAGGCTAATAAAGTCCATTTTGATTTCCGGCAAAGTTCTAGAACATATCATTAAAGGGTAATGAGGGAGCACCTAGGAAAGAAAGCAGTGATGACAGGAAGCAACACGGCTTCACAAGAACGAGCCTGACCAAGCCAACTGCATTCTTTTCTTTTCTTGTCTCTTTTCATTAAAATCTTTAACTCTGTCTTAGAATCAATACTGTGTATCAGTTCCAAGGCTAAAGAATGGCAATGGAGGTTAAGTGACTTGCCCAGGGTCACACAGCTAAGAAGTGTCTGATGCCACATTTGAACCCAGGACTTCCTGTCTCTAGGCCTGGCTCTCAATCCATTGAGCCACTCAACTGTCCCCTCATTTCTTTCTTTTTGTTTCAAGTTTTTATTGATATCTTTTGTTTTTATATTACCATAGTTTTTTTCCTCCAGTTTCCCTTTTATTCCTGCTCCCAAAGAATTACTTTATATAACAAATAGTATTTTTTCAAGACTAAAAAAGAAAAATATATAGGAAGTGTGAAGATGGGATTAATCCTACCCTGCCTATTTTTAGATTAAATCACCAAAAGTGTAAACACCCTACTTAATTCTCAAGTGGGGGAGGTCTGTGACCCACACATACAAGAGTGGGTGACAAATCAGAATCAACTGACTGCCCCCTGGGCAGTCCTAAGCAAAGCCTTTGTTGTGATTGGTACACATAAAATGGGAGGAATGCACAGGAAGTGACACAAAAGAAGTACCTTTAAAAAGGAGTTACAACTTCCTGTGGGGACTACTTCTTGGTTCTTTGGAATTTTTAGTTCGAATTGGAGGCTGATGAAGAATCTGCTTACTGGACCTGAGACCTTGGACTTGGTGAGACTGTTCTTAAATCTCTCCCTTTGAACTACTACATGGTGAGTGAAAGAAGGCTGACTCCCTTCCTTAGCTCCCCTGGAGGTACTATCCTCCAGAGGGGTCCCTTGATTGGGAGGAGGCCTTGTGGCTAAAACCCTTGTTAATTGACCTTTAGACTCTCTGGCTGGGGCTTCTGGAGCCCTGCTGGAGTAAAGTCAGGGCTTAAACACATAATTTAGTTCCTTAAGCTAGATTTCTTACTCTGCCCTCTTCTCATTTCTCTACTTTCACACTCTCCCCATATTTTATAAAAAAATTGCTAAAAAATCATTTGGAATTGATATATATTCAGTTCCTGGTGACCACCCTTTTGAATATTTAGTCTAACCATACTTTTCCCCCCTTTACAGAAGGAAGGAAGGAAGGAAGGAAGGAAGGAAGGAAGGAAGGAAGGAAGGAAGGAAGGAAGGAAGGGAGAGAGAAAGAAAGAAAAAAGAAAGAGACAGAAAGAAAGACGAGGAGAAATCAATATGAATAATTGATATATTGAAAAAGTCTGAAAACATTTAATGTATAAGACTGGTGGTCCTCCTACCTCTGTAAAGGCAAGGTCTTTTTTTTTAATGGTGTTACTAGACTGCTAGATCAGGGGAGTACCTATATTTACCTATATTTTAGCAAAATATTTGCTACCATTCTTCTGGATAAAGAGAACAGAGAGTTAGATGGTAATGAAGTTAAATGAATAGAGAACAAATCAAACAAAACCCCAAAGATAATCATTAATGATTTGATGGCGGCTTTGAAGAAAATGTATACTAGAGTGCCCCAGAGATCAGTGTTTGACTCTTTGATGTTTAATATTTTTATCAATGACTTGGATAATGGCATCCTTATCATATTTACAGATGACACAAAGCTAGGGGGGATGACTAAGGTGCTAGCCAAGATTCCAAAAGTTGTTAATACGTTAAAACACTGAAAGGAAGGAAATAAGTACTTAAAAGTACCTACTATGTGTCAGGAAGGGAGGTGCTATTATGGTCCTCATTTTTTAAAAATAACATTCATTTTACAAAATTTGGCATTCCAAATTCTCTCCCTTCCTTCCTCCTCTCCCCCTGATGTTTCAAGTTATTTGACATGTTGTACAAGTGCAAACATGCCTGACATATTTCCATATTATTGTGTTGTAAAAGAAAACATGAAAAAAAATAAAGTGAAAAATTGTGACTTGATCTGAACTCAGACTTTTTCTATAGTGGTGGAGAGCATTTTTTAGCATGAGAACTCTGGAATTGTCTTGGATCATTGTATCACTGGGAATAGCCAAGTCATTGGTAATCAATCATGATACACTGTTGATGTTACTGGGTACAATGTTCTCCTGGTTCTGCTCATTTCACTTTGCATCAATTCATGTAAGTCTTCCCAAGTGAAAGCTTCCTGCTCAATTTGATCCCCCTTTCTTCAGGAAACTGAAGCAAGCAAATGTGAAGTGACTTCCCCAGGGTTACAGAGCTAATCAGTGAGGCAAGATTTGAACTCAGATGTTCCTGACCCAGGTGCAAAGCTCTACCCCTTTTGAATTTAGAGATGGCACTTTTAATAGGGACAAATGTGAAGTTTTACACTTGGGTTCAAAAACCTTCAACTTCCTAAATACAGAATTTAGGGGGCAGGGACAGCTAAACAGCATTGGACTAAAAAATATATTGGAGTTTTACTGGACTAAAAGTTTTATAAGTTAACAATATGATACATCAGTCAAGAAAGCTGATATGACCATAGAATGCAGACTCAGCATCTTGGGTTCAAGGCTTGCCTCCAGTATATACTGGCTTTGTAGGTCCAGAAGGAATGATGGATCTGAAATCAGAAGATAAGAGTTTGAATGCATCTCTGCCATTGATCTCTTCATTCCATCTCTTGCCTCTGTTTTTTTTTTTTGTTGTTGTTGTTGTTGTTAGTTTGTTTGCTTTTAAACCCTTATCTCCTGTATCAGCTCCAACACAGAAGAACGAAAAAGGGCTAGGCAATCTGGGTTAAATGACTTATCCAGAGTCACATAGCTAAGAAGTGTCTGAGGCCCAATTTAAACACAGGACTTCTTGATACAAGGCCTGGTGCTGTATCCACTGTGATGCCTAGCCACCTCTCTTGTCTTTGTCTTTGCCCAGGCTTTACACTGTGCCTGGTCTGCACTCCCTCCTCACCTCCATCTCTTAGAAACTGTCCTTGTTCTCTTCAAAGTTCAACTCGAGTATTTCTTCCTTTCTGCCTTTCCTGAGTGGTCATCATGAATGTAAGCTCCTTGTGGTCAGGGCCTGTTTTTGCTTTTCCCTTTGTGAACCCCAACCCTAACCCGGAGATGCCTGATCCATAGTAGACAAGCAAAAATATGTGTTGCCTTAAATTGAAGAGAGTCATTGGGCCTGGACTCCTGAAGTGAGAGTCAGAAAATCATGGTCCCAGACCAGGTCCTACCACATCTGAAGTCCTGGGTTCAGCTCTGGGGGCCACATTTATTATTATTTGTAAGCTAGGGAGAATCTGGAGGAAAATGACCAGGAAAGGGAAAAGCCTGGAGATGGAGCTAGATGAGAATGTGCTGAAGGAACTAAGGATATTTATCCTGGAGAAGAGAAGACTTAGTGGGAGGAAGAGGATCAACAAGTTAACCGTCAAACAAAAAACATTTTTAAAGCACCTACTGTGTGCCAGGCTCAGTGCTAAGTGTTGCTGACACAAAGAAAGACAAAATATAGTTCCTGTCTGAATTGGACCTGGAGATAGAAGTCCTGGGTTCCAATCTGACCTCAAATACTTCCTTGCTGTATGACCCTGGGCAGGTCACTTAACTCCAGTTGCCTAGCCCTTACCACTCTCCTGCCTTGAAACCAATATTTGGTATTGATTCTAAGATGGAAAGAAAGGATTAAAAAAAATAGTTCCTATTTTCAAGGGGTTCACAGTCTGAAGAAACCACATGCAAACAAATATGTACAGACATGACACAGGATAAATTAAGGACAATCTCAGAGGAAAGGTAATGAGGGGAGAGGAGAGAGAATGGCAGATGGGACTGGGAAAGGCCTCCTTCAGAGAGTGGAATTTGAACTGAATATCAAAGGAAGACAGATATTCTAAGATCAAACGAGACAATATTTGTAAGGCAGTTGGTGGTGCAATGGTTAGAGAGCTGATCCTACAGCCAGGAAGACATGAGTTCAAATCTAGCCTCAGATACTTATTGGCTATATAAACCTAGATGATACAGTGGATAGAGCTCTGAGTCTAGAGTCAGGAAGACTCATCTTCATGAGTTCAAATCCAGTCTCAGACACTTTCTAGCTTTGTGACCCTGAGCAAGTCACTTAACTTTGTTGGCCTCAGTTTCTTCATATATAAAGTAAGCTGGAGAAGGAAATGGCAAAACCATTCCATTATCTTTGCCAAGAAAACCTCAAATGAGATCATGAAGAGTTGGACACAACCGAAATGAATGAACAACAGAATATAAACAATAATGATGATCATAATAGTAATATCTGGCATCAAATAGGATTTTAAGGTTTGCAGAACAATAATAATAACAACCCCAGGCAAGTCATTTAATCTTTGCTTGCCTCAGCATCCTCAACCGTAAAATGGGGTCAAAAATAGACCCTACCTCTAAGGGGTTGTTGTGAGGACCAAATGAGCTTGTATTTATAAAAGCACTTAACATGGTTCTCGGCATGTAGTAGGTGCCAAATACATGCTTATTCCTTTCCCTTCCCTTCTAAGAGGCGGAGGTGGTCAAGGAAAGCATTCCAGTCAATGGAGGCCTGGCACCTTCTGTATGACTTCCAGTTTCCCTCTTGTCTTTTAGTCCCACAAGATATCATGTGGTTCCTTTGGTTAATTCTGCCTGGAAACTTCAATGTCACCGAAGGACCCAGAAACTACCAAGCCACTAAAATTTCCTTTCTCTGGGCTTCTTGGGGCAAACATTTCATGGGCTTGGCAGAAAGGAGTAGCCTCAGACCACAGCAGAATGGAGACACATGGCTGAAGGTCTTGTTGCCTGCCAGGAATTATACTTACCTCATTCCCCAGCCTCTGGCCCCCAGGGCTGTCCCAGAGAGATTGTGCTATCTTCTAGAATAATCATGATACCTTGGTCCTTGGGTTAGACTATTTAGAAGACATGGTAGGCAAATAGGCATGGGAGAAAGGTGGTGCTCAGGTCCAAGGATATTTCTTTGTTTTGTTTTATTTTTTTAAACCCTTCCCTTTTGTCTTAGAAATGGTACTAAGTATTGGTTCCAAGGTAGAAGAGCAGAAAGAGTTAGTGACTTGCCCAGGCTCGCACAGCTAGAAAATGTCTGAGACCAGACTGGAACCCAGGCCCTCCCATCTCCAGGCCTGGCTCTCTATCCACTGAACAACCCAGCTGCCCCACAAGGATACCTCTTTAGAGGTACCACAGATCCATAGCCAGCCTTGGGATTTTTAAAGGAAGAGTTAATAACCTAGGAATCTAGATAGGTTTCCAGGGTTTTCTCTACTGAAGAGAACACTCTGCCTAGGGTTACTCTAGATTTGTCCTAAGGGGTGGGTGGGAGAGGTGGGCACCTGCTCAGGTAAAGGACACACTGGCATATGAAGGGTTACAAAGGAAAGGAAGAATTACACTTAGCCTTCTTGGTCCCAAAAGTCCATGAGGAAAAGCTGCAGAACAAATTTAGGCTTAAGGGAAGGAAAAACTTGACAATGATAAGGAGTTTTCCAATAGGAATGAACTGTCTCAGGAGGCAGCAAGTTCCTAGTCCTGGAAGGTCTTTAAGCAATAGCCAGATGACTACTCATCATGTAAATTGTCCAGACTGTTTTTGTCTACATATTCTTTGAAGTAGATGGCTGGGAATCTGTACTTTCCCTCTAATTCTGAGACTGATTATGAAAGTGGAGTATTTCTACAATTCATTCTTTCCCTAAGTCTTAAACCCTGTGAAAGGAAATTTCTTTATCTTAACTCAATCAAGTACTTAGAGTACTTGTACAAGTACCACCCTTTTAACTCAGTCAGTCAGAAACTTGTGAATCCTTCTGATAAGAGTGTACACCCTCAAAGGACAAAGAGGTGGATCCCACAGACACTGCCCTGCCAGCAATGCTAAGCAATTTGGAATCTATGATTGGTTTCTGTGAAGTGAGAGACAGGAAGTGATGTGGAAAAAGGACTATAAAAGATCATGTCTTCCTGAATTCTGGGCTCTTCTGGCTGGAGACATTCCTGCCTTAGCTTTTGGAGAGACCCTTTCATTGGATTCTGCATGAGTGAGTGGAGCTACTTTCTTTTCCTTTGAGTCATTCTGCATTGGTGGAACTCTGGCTGAAGATACTACTGGGACTTCTGGCTGAGGATTATCGGGAAATCCATGTGGAGATTGGGACTTGGGGAAGCTCCTGTCAGGGGCTGAGCCAGACTTCACTAAAGAAGGGCTGGTAGGCTTGTTAAGGCTTTGTCTCTTGTCTACATTTCTCACTTTCACTTTTTCTACCTTGTAAATAAAAGCTGCTAACAGTCATTTTGACTTAGGGGCTATTATTTTATAAATGGCAACCACTTTTATAACTCTCATATTGAGTCAAAACCCTAAATTTAATTTTTACAGTCCACAGTCCAATGCCTTTCCCAGCATCTTTGCAACATCCCTCAACATGCTTAGGCTCCTTTTCAGAACCTTCACTTTATGTTCTGTATTCCATGTTCTAAGGACCTGTCTGTCCTTAAGGCCCTCCTGGCTCTGACATTCTGGGTCCTAAGGCCCTCCTGACCCTGACATCCTAAGTTCTAAGGACTCTCCCAGCCCTGACATTCTCTGTTCTAAGCTCCCTCCCAGCTCTGACATTCTCTGTTCTAAGGGCTCTCCCAATTCTGAAATTCTCTATTCTAAGGACCCTCCCAGTTCTGATATTCTCTGTTCTTAGGGATCTCCCAGCTCTGACATTTTTTTAATTCTAAGATTCCTAAGAATTCTAATCCAGGTGCCTTTTGCCCGTTGATCTCTTCTCTCCTTAGCCAGGAAGACTCAAGTCTTTCCTCACACCGGCTTTTTTGACCTTATTGTTGCAGCAGTTGGATAAACTATCCCAAGAAATAGTAATAACCAAAGTGGATAGCTTTGCTTTTTGTTCTTCATTTCCCATGTGACTAGCCAGAGGCACCTCTAGCCCCACTCTCCCAGGCCTGGCTCCTGTCCCGAGGCTTGAGTTTGCTTAGAACTGGCCTTAGAAAGGAGGCTGGCTGCTGCTTGGGCTTCGTTGTAGTCCCATCCTCCTCATCCTGACTAGACCTTCAGGGTTAATCTTTAGAGACCACCCCCACACCTACCTACAGCTACTTGTCCATGTTCACTGACCCCAGCACCCCCCAACGTCATGACAGCTGCCACAGCAGGCCCTTTGTCTGAAAATCCTCCATAAACTCGGGCTTCCAACAGCTCGGTGCCTTCGACCAGAGCACGGATCCGGCTGCTGGTCTGGGCCACCATCCTGCATGCCACCCCATGGGACAGGGTGGGGAAAGGAGTCTGCCTGTGACCTATCCCTGACTGAATTGCTGTCCATCTGTCTGTTCCCTCCTGTGCTGGGCTTGGCTGTCAGGATCGATAAATCATCAATTAACCTAGTGTTGCTGCAGACCATCCTTACTGGAACTCCACTGAATTTCCATTATGCCACCTACGATTGTTCTAGGAATACAGGGAATATGGAGAGACCCAAAGGGATTCTTCCAATGTGTTAGGTAGATCCCCTACTAAGGTGTTATGGAAGAACATGAGCCAGAATCATGCAAGATAAGAATATCTTATTCTTAAGATGGCCTGAATTCAAATCCTGCCTCAAACACTTCCTTAGCTGACCCTGGGTAAGTCACTAAATATCTCTCAGCCTCAGTTTTTTCTATAAAATGGACATAATTATAGTACCTACCTCACAAGGTTGTTATGAGGATCAAATGAGATAATATATATAAAGCTCTGTCAATAGATGCTAACTACTAGTAGTAGTAGTAATAGTGGTAGTGTAGTGGTAGTGGTAGTAGTGGTGGTGGTAGTGGTAGTAGTGGTGGTGGTAGTGGTAGTAGTGGTGGTGGTGGTAGTAGTAGTAGTAGTAGTAGTAGTAGTAGTAGTACCTCAAGAAAGGGTTTCCCCACTAGTAAAATTTAAAACCCACTAAATTTATTTTTTTTTAATGTTACTTATTTAAAAATTTTTTTCCATGGTTACATGATTCATGTTCTCTTCCCTCCCCCTTCCCAAAGCTGACAAGCAATTCCACTGGGTTATACATGTGTTATCACTTGATTCTTATTTCCATATTATTCATTTTTATAATAAAGTAATCTTTTAAAACCAAAACCCCAAATTCCATACCCATATAAACAAGTGATAAATCATATGTTTTTCTTCTGTGTTTCTGCTCCCACGGTTATTTCTCTGGATGTGGATAGAATTCTTTGTCATAAGTCCCTCAGAATTGTCCTGGATCATTGCTTTGCTGCTAGTAGCGAAATCGATTACATTTGATTGTCCCACGGTGTTTCAGTTTCTGCGTATAATGTTCTTCTGGTTCTGCTCATTTCACTCTGTATCAGTTCATGGGGGTCTTTCCATTTCTTATAGAAATCCATCATTTCATCATTCTTTATAGCACAATAGTATTCCATCACCATCATATACCACAATTTGTTCAGCCATTCCCCAATTAAAGGATATCCCTTCATTTTATAATTTTTTGCCACTGCAGAGCTATGAATATTTTTGTACAACCATTTTTTATTATCTCTTTGGGATACAAACATAGCATTGGTATGGCTGGACCAAAGGGCAGGCATTCTTTTAAAGCCCATTGGGCATAATTCCAAATTGCCCTCTAGAATGATTGCATCGATTCACAACTCCACCAGTAATGCATTGGTGTCCCAATTTTGCTACAAACCCTCTAAAATTTATCATTTTCCTTTACTGTCATATTGGCCAATCTGCTAGGTATGAGGTAGTACCTCAGAGTTGTTTTGATTTGCATTTCTCTGGTAAGGGGGGATTTAGAACACTTTTTCATGTGATTATTGATAGATTTAATTTCTGCATCTGAAAACTGCCTATCCCTTGACCATTTGTCATTTTGGGAATGTTTTGATTTCTTATATATTTGACTTAGTTCCTTATAAATTAGAGAAATTAGACCTTTGTCAGAGATTTTTGTTATAAATTTTCCTCTAATTTGTTGCTTCCCTTCTAATTTTGGTTGCATTGGTTTTGTTTGTACAAAACCTTTTTAATTTAATATAATGGAATTTATTCATTTTACAACTTGTAATGTTCTCTATCTCTTGCTTGGTCTTAAATTCTTTCCTTTCCCATAGATCTGACAGGTATATCATTCTACGTTCACCTAATTTACTTATAATTTCCCTCTATATTTAAGTCATTTACTCATTTGGAATTTATCTTGGTATAGGGTGTGAGATGTTGTTCTAAACCTAATTGTTCCCAAACTGTTTTCCCACTTTCCCAGCAGTTTTTGTCAGACAGTGAAAACCCCACTAAATTTCCAGGATGCCGTGTTTTGCTGAGGGCCATCTTGAGCCTACAGCCAGTGTCCACTCTTCCACAGGTATCCTGAGGTTCTAAGATGAGGAAAGAGTGACAGGAGGGTGAACACCAGCCTACTTGGTAGCTGCAGCTTGGACAAATTACGACAACTGACATTTTATAGCTTTTTGTATAACATTTCATTTGATCCTCCAACAAGTCTTTGAGATAGGTACCACAGGTACCATTCCCATTCTACAGATGAGGAGACAGATTCATTGAGGCACAGTGACTTGGGGGAGAGTGGGAAGATCACCCAGCCAGTAAGTGTCAGAGGCAAGAGGCGAGACGCCCTGGGATCTGCGCTCTTCCAAGGAGGAATGGTCACAGTTCTGTTCTTTTCTGTCATTCTTTTCATCTCGGTGGGCCTGACCATCCCTTTAGGGAGTGAGGCTGCCTCTGGGGCGGCTCTGGAGGAAGTAAGTGAAAAGATGATGAACTATCTTATTCAGGCCAATGACATGTTTTTCTCACTCTCCATCGCGCCCCATTTCGCTCTTCTCTCATTAGGTCTGTCATCAAACCAACCAGCAGGAAGTAACGGGACCTCCCATGATCTGAGAATCGTCAAATAGAACTGAGTAATCATGGATTTTAATTATAGCATCGAGCTATGAGAATCATGGGATAGACTCTTGAATAGAGCAATAGCATAGAATCGGGGAATCGGAGAATAGATTTATAGCAGCACGGGATCACAAATATAAGAATGGAGGGGACTTTAGTATAGCCCTCTCTTCCCCATTGGCAGGCTGGGGCTCCCTGCTCCCCTTGGGGATCTAGGGGTAACTCTGAGGGGCTGGGAGTATCTATTCCATCACTGAGGAGCCCCCATCCAGGGTACTCCCAATTAATTATCTGTCAGAGTTCATTAGCTTTTACAAAGTGATATTCACCGATATGACTGACAAAAAACATTTTCCCCAAACCAAGGCCCTCCCTCCCATAGGCAAGCCCCCTGGGGAGAGTAGCGAGCACCTCTGGCTGAAGCTTAACTCATGGCCACTGGTTACTTCAAGTCCTTTCTTCTCTTCATGGAGTCCTTAAGCCCTGTCTGACTCTGTGCCCCCACTGGGGTTTTCTTGGCAAAGATACTAACTAGAGTGGTTTGCTGTTTTCTTCTCCAGCTCATTTTACAGAGGCAGAGAGGGATAAGTGACTTGCCCAGGGTCACACAGCTAAGAAGTGTCTGAACCTGAATTTAAACTCAGGAAGACTCATCTTTCTATTCACTGTGCCTCTTAGCTGCCCCAGAAAAGTGTACCTGGAGACAAACTAGACAGACTAAAGAAAGGATTCTACAAGAGCACAAACCCTTAGAGTGCAGCAAAGAGTTACACCTAAGGAGAACTTCCTGAGGTTTTGGTTTTAAAAGATTACTTTATTATAAAAATGAATAATATGGAAATAAGAATCAAGTAATAACACATGGATAACCCAGTGGAATTGCTTGTCAGCTTTGGGAAGGGGGAGGGAAGAGAACATGAATCATGTAACCATGGAAAAAAATTTTTTAAATAAGTAACATTAAAAAAAATAAATTTAGTGGGTTTTAAATTTTACTAGTGGGGAGACCCTTTCTTGAGGTACTACCACTACTACTACTACTACTACTACTACTACTACTACTACTACTACTACTACTACTACTACTACTACTACCACCACCACTACACTACCACTATTACTACTACTACTAGTAGTTAGCATCTATTGACAGAGTTTTATATATATTATCTCATTTGATCCTCATAACACCTAGTTGTCCCTTAACCCACCCACTTTTAAGAATAAATTTTCTCTCCTATTTTGAACTTAGTAATCACCAACAAACAGGAAAACTTTCCTATAAGAAAAACAAAATAGAAGAGGAAAGATGGATGGGGAAGAGCAGAGGAAGTATAGAAGAATGGGAGAGACAGAGAAGGAGCCATGAACCCTTACAACCAGGAGTTCAGAATCCTAAATATGGAGGTGGGAAGGACCTTAGAACTCAGAATAGAAGAGATGCTAGGTGGTGTTAGAAAATAGAAGACTGACTTGGAGTCAGGAAGACCTGGGTTCAAATCTCACATGTGACACGTATTAGCTGTGTGTCCCAGGACAAGTCACTCTGCCTCTCTGGTGGACTATCTGCGCATTTGTAAAATGAGGAGGATCGAAGGAGAAGGGGCATGTAAACCTGAAAGTACAACATAAAAGTCTATTATTAGGATTATTATTACCTTGTTCTCATCCTTTCTGATGGTGGCACAATGGAAAGGATTCTGGGAAAGCCCTGCCTGGTCATTCTTTTCTATTTCTAACATAGATATATAGTATACTTCGAGGTCTGTTCCCCAGGTAGACAAAAGGGCTGTTTTTAAAATTTGAATCAATTGAATTAAAATGGTGAGATAGGATTATTAGAACTGGGAGAACATGAACCCAGAATGTCAGAGCTAGAAGCGAACCCAGAATCGAGCTTCTAGAGAGTGTCAGAGCAGGAGGGGACATTTAGAAGGATCTAGTCCAAACAAAAAGGAAACCGAGGTCCAAACGGGAGGAGTCACTCTAAAGTCAAACACTGGGTCAATAGCAGAGCTGAGGCGGGAACCCAAGTCTCCCGATTCCCAGCCCAGGCTTCTTTCTGCCGTTCTAGCTGGTTGGGTTTCATTGCAGCAGCAAATGGGAGCCGCTTGCCAGGGCTGGGTGGCAGAGATGGGCCCTGGCACAGAGTTGGGGCTGGGTATCTTGCCGGCTGTTTCACAGGGAGCAATGAGCCATGTAATAACTCGGTAATTACCCGGTAATTATTGACCATGTCAGCATGATTGTGGCCGCCCCAGCAATGACTGCTCAGCCCGTCTGGAGGCTCTGCTAATACCCAACCCCTGCCGAGGACATGGGAAATTGGCCTCAGGAATGAGTGGTCATTAGCAAGTCTGGGATCAATGGGTGGAAGGTAGAGAGAGAAATGTTTTGCATCAATATAAGCCAGGGGCTCCTAACAACAACTGTCCAACAGGAGAATTGCTGGCCTGGTTTGATAGTGAGCTCCCCATGAGTGAAGGTATTCAAGTGAAAGGCTGATGCAGACAGACGCCGATGGCCTTCCCAGATCCCTTTTAGTTTTGAGATTCCAGAATTTGGAATCTGGATCAAGTCAGTTTCTCCCTCTGTTCTGAGTCCCGGCTTTCCAGGTGGGATTCCCAAGTGGAGCCCCTTAGGAAGGAGGGTGACTCATGCACCTCGTCAGTTATAGCAATCCCATGATGTGAGGGGGGGAGGGGAGGGAGATAGGAGGGAGGGGAAGGATAGGGGCCGAGACATCTGGAACTCCAGGGGAGCCAGCGATTCCCAGTGGCTGCTCCTTCTGGGAACACTTGTGGAGGCAAAGCTTGGAGGAAGAAGGAAAGAGGATCCTGGGATCTGAGAACTGCCAAAGGGACAGAAAAATTGTTCCCTTCAACCCTCCTACTTTACAGAGGAGAAAACTGAGGACCAGAGAGAGAAAGGGACTTGCCCAGGACCACCTGGTAACGATGTCTTTTGTTTCCATACAGTCTTGATATAGGGGGTTTGGTTGCGGCAGAAGTGGGGTGGGGTGAGAAGAGGAGTGTGGAGAGATGGAAGAGAAAGGAAGGAAGAGGAAAGGAAGCGGGGAGAGAGAGAATGCATGCAGGAAAGAGGGAGGGAGGAAAGGAGGGGGAGAGAGAGGGAGAGGAAGAGAGACAGAGGGGGGAGGGAGAGAGAGAGGGAAAGAGGG
>NC_058130.1:727037485-727051647 GCF_016433145.1 Gracilinanus agilis | reverse complement strand
AGAGGGAGAGATAGAGACAGGAAGGGGGAGGGAGAGACAGGAGGGAGGAGGGAGAGGAAGAGAGAGAAGAAGAAAAAGGAAGAGACAGAGCCAGAGAGATGGGGGAGAGAGGGAAAGAAGGAGAGGGGGAGAGAGAGAGAGAGAGAGAGACACGAAGGGGGAGGGAGAGAGAAACAGAGAGAGAGATGGGGGGAGGGAGGGAGAGGAGAGGGAGAGAGGTCCCCTTCGAAGGATGGCCTCTGCACCCCGTCCCACTTTGAAAACCCTTTCCCTTCCATCATCTCCTTTGCGCATCCCTATGGCCCTGGGAAGCCGCCCAGCAAGCTGTTTTCTCCAAACAGATGCGGGGGCCGTGGATGTTCTTTAACGCTTTCTACCAGGATTTCGCTATCGTTGGCCTCCTTTGTGGTCCCGAGGATGCTCATTTGGGCGTTTAACCACAAGGTTCTGAGAATGGGTCCCTGGCAGCGCCCCCTGCCTGCCTGCCAGCCAAAGGGGTCCAGGCCACCCCAAGGCTAAGAACCCCGCTCTACCGGAAGGAAGCCAAAGGGCCGGAGGGTGGTCCAGCAAAGTCCTGGGCAGGGCGGAGGCTCCTCGTGGCGTGGGTGCAGAGAGCTCACGTGCCCTCGGCCCGGCCGCCATGCTCCTGCCCCCACTGCTCCGCCTGTGTGTCTGTGTTGGGGGGGGGGGGTCTGCCTGTGCCATCCCCGGCCGGCCGCCGGGCCTGCCGTCCCACTGTCTTAGCCTCAGCCACTTAATTTCCTGTCTGCGTCTTGTCTCGGCTGATGGATCGCTCCCTGGAGACGTCCACGGGCTGTAAACACACTTTTTATTTGTCCGACAGATCCCGGCGGCCGGCGGGTAATCTACGCGCCTTCCCCCTGCCCGCTGCTGTCGGGCTCAGGGGCCGGACATATTTCATCGGAAACCTCCGTGTGTGCGTCCTTAATAAATCATTTAAATAGGAGTGTCTCCGCTCACCGCGTGCCATGAAATATTAACTGAGGCAGAGGAGACCATCCATCCGCAGGGTGGGCTGCGAAGCCTCGGAGCCTGGAGCCCCGGGTTCAAGGGTGGCCTCGCACACCCCGGCTGGCTGAGTGACCCTGAGCAAGTCACTCACTTCTCTGGGGCCCCGTTCTAATCCCAGCTCCACCATTTGCCACCCACGTGACCAGGGCAAATAGCGTTTCTTCCCCGATTTGATTCCCTTCCCTTCCCTCAAAAATTGTCTGACATGCTTGCTAAGGCTTTTTCCAGCTTGGGGGAAAAAAAACCAACAAAAACTCTCTAAAGCCCGATCTTGTGTTGCAGAAATAGAGGGGAATGACAAACAGTTCTGGCACTCCCGGCCTCCCAGATTCCTTTGGGTGAAAGCCACTCTGGACCCCTGGAGTCACGTGACCTTGGAAATGGGAGCCTCTGTCCCCCCTCACCTTTGGAGAGGACCCACTTTCCCCCAAGCTAGCAGCCTGGAGAGAAGGCTTTGTTCCCTCCCCGATTCCACCACTTCATGGAAGTCTTTCTGGGCCTCCATTTGCCCATCTATAAAATGGGGAGAATATTCAGTGTTGGGCTTGTAAAATTCAGAGCTGAAAGATCTAGAGAGCTAGCCTAACCTCGTCACTTTGTAAACAATGAAACAGGTTCCTGTAGAAATGACTTGCCCAAGGTCACACAAATAGTGAGAGTCGGAGATGAGATTCCGAACCAGGCCTCCTGACCACAAATCTAACCCTCTACCATGTGATGATGGTTCAGAGGAGCTAAAGCAGGGATGGACCTTAGAGATCTTCCGGGCTAATCCCCCCATAAATCCTTCCCCAGCTTCCTTCCAAGGGCTTTTTCCGTGCAGGCAGACAAATAATGGAGGTGAGAGTGCATTTGTAATGGGGAAGTCCGTGTAAAAGTAAGTTATGAGGAAGACAGCCAAGGCACTAAAAAAGACTCCGGAGAATGGACAACTGGGGAGGCCTTCCCTGGAAGTGGAGCCCTGGGCCCTCCCCAGGGCTGGCCTGGCCCAGAGTCTCCCTGCTCATCAGAGGGAGGCTGGGGCTCCCCAGAGGGGCCCTGCTTCCACTGAACCAGTCTCATTCCTTCAGGGAGCCACTGCTCTGAGGGAGGAAAGCCAGCCTTTCCCTGGACTGAACCCCTCATCCAGAGGAGGAACGGAGTCCTAGCCAGGGGGAAACTTTCCCTCTGAGGCCAGAGATGGGGTCTTTCCCCCAGGTCACCCCTGATCTGAGGGGTATGTGGGGTGCTGCCTCGCGAAGCCCCCCATCCGAGGTAGGAGGGAGGATCCTTCCCCATAGAAGCCTCCGATCTCCCCGGGCGCCAATCCTGGCCACAGGGCATCCTGGGTGTGAGGGGCGAAGGAGTCAGGCGGGCGCCTGGCGTTGGGGCTGGCCATGCCTCATTCATGAAGCGCCCACCGCAGGCAGGCTGGCACACAGGCGCTGGGGCGGAGGTAATGCCCCACCTCGGCTGCCATCCCCACCCTGGGGAGGTTGGAGCTGGAGGAGGGAGTCCGCTGGGCCCGCAGCAGCTCCGGGGAAATCGCTCCCATTCAGGTGCTCTGGGCCGGAAAAGGACTGGCTGGGGCCGCATACCAATGGGCCAGCTCCAGCTGAGTTAATGACAGTGGCGGCTGGGGGAGGGGGCGGCTGGGGACAGCTTTATTAATAAGATGAGCAGCTCACGTCTCCACGGCCCTCTAGAGTACACGCAGTACCCCCGAGGCCCCGGGAAAGTGAGGACGCCAAGGAAGGCCAAGCCACCCATCATCCCCTTTGGCCTTGAGGAAGACATGGGAGGACCTCTGATCCCCTCCTTAGAAGCCTGGATAGGGCAGCGGCAGCAAAGGGATCTCAAGTCTGAAAGCCTGGTAGGGACCTATAGCCTAGTCCCTGGGACGCCTTGGGCAAGTCACTGCCCTGCCTGCCTCAGAATGCCCTGTTCTCACGTACAATGAGCTCTGTGAGACTACATGATGTTCTAGCTATGCATCCCCAGACGCGGAAACCGTCACAGGCCAAAGAGCATAGATGAGCTCCTAACCCGCGTCTGTGCACTTTTAAGTACAGGGAGGTAGACAGAGAGACAGATGGACAGAAAGACGGATAGACAGGGAGATAGATAGACAGACAGACAGACAGATAGACAGACAGACAGATAGATAGACCAACAGACAGGAAGATAAACAGACAGACAGACAAATGGACAGGAAGACAGACAGACAGACAGATAGAGCAACAGACAGGAAGATAGACAGACAGACAAATGGACAGGAAGACAGACAGATAGACAGGAAGATAGACAGAAAGATAGACAAACAGACAGACAGATAGGCAGATAGACAGGAAGATAGGCAGATAGACAGACAGGAAGATAGGGAGCAGCTAGGCAGTGCAGTGGATAGGGTTCTGGGCCTGGAGTCAAAAAGTCTCATCTTCCTGAGTTCAAAACTGGCCTCAGGCAATTACCATATGGATAAAAATGGGCAAGTCACTTATCCCTGTTTGCCTCAGTTTCCTCACCTGTCAAGTGAGCTGGAGAAGGAAATGACAAACTACTCCAGGATCTTTGCCAAGAAATCCCCAAATGGGGTCGCAAGGAGTCAGACATGATGGAAATGACTGACCTATAACAGAGATAAAGCGAGAGTTACACACAGAGATTGACAATTAATTTTCAATATAGTCAGTTTCCTTTGCAATTTTATTTGTATTTTATGCATTTAAAAGCACATTATTCTGAGAAGAGGTCCATATGTTTTACTAGACTGACTGCCAAAGAGGCCCAGGGCACAAAAAAGGTTAACAATCTCTATCCTAGTCTTATTTTCTTTTATAGATGAGGAAACTGAGGTCTGGTTAGGTCTTAGGGCCCGCCCCTGGCCACGCACAAAGCAGGTGGCTAGGATGGGACTCAGACCCAGACTTTCTGACTCCCAAGTCAACAGATCTTTCCATCAGCCACTCCGCCTCCGAGTCCTCTGATCCCTAATCCAGGCACAGGGGAGAGGGCAGGGGACACGTAAAGGCTGCAGCTCTCCCTGACCCGATGACCCCCATCATCCCAGCCCAGCCCTCCCTCCTTCTCTGGGCCTTAGACTTTGGGCATCTTGAAACACAGTCCAGCAAACAAGACTTCTCCAGGACTCTGGGATCATTTCAGAAGACAGAGACATACAGGGGGGTCCATCCAGGAATACCAGACGCCCGCAGCGATGCACTGCTTTGGGACACTACAGTCCTACTGGGTCCTGTTTGTCACAGAACCACAGGATCGTGGATGAAGAAAAATTCTTTTTCAAGGATGTGTTAGATGAGACGGCCCCGAAGTCCCTTCCAACTGAGGAAATGCTTTGAGGTCCAAAGAAAGGAAGTGACTCTCCCAAAAGAGCCCAGGCCACAAAATGATATTGACCTGGAAAGAACTTTAGACTTTATTTTTTTTAGACTTTATTGAATAAAAGTCCTTTATGTTACAGATAAAGAAACTGAGGACCAGACACATGGAGGACCAAAGTCAAGAAGATGGCGTTATTCTGGCTCTGAGTCTAGGGCTCTTTTTACTATGCCATTCTGTCAGCTTAGTGGGGAAAGGATTTGAACCTTAGTCTTTAGGCTTAATCATTCTATATTCTGGTCCCTCACTCTTCCCCATCCCACTGATACTCCATCCTAGCCCATCCTTCCCTCCCCTCCCCTCCCCATAGCCCACTCCACCTTTTCCTACTCATGCCGCTCCCTACCACTCCATCCCACCCTACCCTACCCTGGTTCTCCTTTCTTCCATGGCCCTGTGATAAAGCAGGCTGAACAGCAGCCCAGAAGCCTCATGAGGGCTACTGCCCAAAGCTGCTGCCTTTTTGGCTCCCGGAGTACCACTGCTGAGGATTCCCGAGTGAGCTAACACACCGTGGCAGGATCTTCTCCCGGGAAGTAGGGGCCCAGGGCTCCCTGGGGACAAGAGCTATCTAAGTGCAAAGTGTCTGCCTGGGGCTGGGGATACTGAATTATGGATGGCCCCTTGGGGCTCTGGGCTCAGGAGGGTGCCAGGAAGCTGTGCTTGCTGGAGAAGGATGAGGGCTGAGAGCGCAGCCAGTGAGGAACTCTGATGGTGCCAAGGGAATGGGATGAGGAAGGCAGAGAGAGCCCCTCCATCCCTCACCCCATAGGCCCATCTTCCTTGAAGTGGGTCGCTCCCAAGGATGCCCAAATCACCTCTCGTCTCTGCCCAGGGACTAAAAATGAAACCCCCTGTACCCCCCACTGGTACATCCTTTGGGGGCAACGCATTGTTTCCAGAAGGCCCCAGGGTTATCTAGGAAGGAGGATGCGAGTCTCCTTCATTAGGGGGCTCAGATAAGCCCCAGGCCCAAAGAGAACAGGACCCAGGGTAGAGGGAGAGAGGATGGAAAAGCCTGGGGTGGAGGGCTGGGGGAGCTCTGAGGTACACGGTGTAGCGGAATTTGGAGAAAGACCAGAGATGACTTTTAAATCCAGCTTCTGACACCTGCCGGCTGTGTGACCACAGATGAGTGACTCAGTTTCTCTGATACTTCATTGCCTTAACTGTAAATAAAGCAGGGGGAATAACACCTTTGGGATAGCCCTCTCCCAGTTGTTATAGCTCTCAAATGAGGTCATGTCTATAATCCACATGAAACACCCCAGAAACATTGGCTCTAGTAGCAGGCTGAACCAGATGGGGCTGTAGCTGGGGCTCTGGGTGAAGAGGAAAGAGGAGAGGGAGGAGCCTAGGAAGCAGGAGGCCAAAGGCAGGGAACAGAGAGGAAGAAGAAGGTGAAGGAGCTAGAGAGGGACAAGTGGCAACATTTCAAAATGTGACAGGGGTCCCTGGGCCCTTAGATCAAAAGGAGACCTTTGTGCAGAGGACTATGGGAAACTCCCGCTCATGTTAGGGCCAGGCCCTGGAGAAGAAATGGGACACTGGGCTTCCGGACCCTTGGACCCTGGCTAGGGTCAGGTAGGACCACCCCCTACCTAGGCAGTGTCACCATTCCCAGGACAAAACTTTCTTGAAATTGGTCCTTAACTTTCTGACATCATTGTGGAGCGGGGGAGACTAGGTGCAAAACAGAAGCGGAGTTTGGTACTCATTCATTCACTCCCCCAGCACCCCTGTTTCTGCCTCACTGTCTCTTTCTCCTTTCTCCCACTTCCTGAAACAGAGTAGTAACTAGGGCAGGACAATCAGCACTTCACACCAGGGCACCAAAATGGAGAGGATGCCTACCGTGCTTGCTATCCTTTAGCCATCTGGGGGTGGGGACAGGGGGATGGGGACCAAGTGTAGCACTTAGTTACCAAGAATAATTAGTGAAAGTAAGAAACTGTGAGATATTGCTTCCTTCCTCCCTCCTTCCCACCCTCATCCAGGTGAGCTTCCTCCCCTCTGGGCAGCCATGATTCCCCCAACCCCGGCACCGCTGCCATGGTTTCCTAGTACCATGGAGAAGGACCCGTAGAGTGAGACTCCCTGGAACAGTACAAGGTGGGGCATTAGCCTAAGCTAGGCTGTGGTGGTGAAGGAGGGGAACCTCCTACCCTTTCCTGAGAGCATCGTCACCAAGCAAAAGAGCAGAGTATTGGACCTGGGAAGGATCTTAGGACGTGGCACCCAGACTATCTGAGCTGGGAGGGACCTTCAGGAACCATTTAATCCAAGCGCCTCATTTGGCAAATAAGGAAACTGTGCCTCAAGAAGGGAAGGGTCTAGCCTCCGGGGCAATCGGGGAGCCAGAGACGGGGACTAGAAGAGACTCAGGGGGTCCCCTTAGCGAATCCAGGCTGGGTGAGTCTCTGTGTGTGTGTGTGTGTGTGTGTGTGTGTGTGTGTGTGTGTGTGTGTGGCCTCAGTCTGACCCGACGATGAGAGATGGGCCATCATTAGCAGGGCTCTCCATCAGTGGCTAATAGGACAGGTGGCCCGGTGGAACCAGCAGACAGATTCCCTCACAGGGGACACCGGGTCAATTAGGGGAAGACAGAGAGTGGAAGAGAGCTGGGCTGAGGTGAAGGTAGGCCCTTGATCAGCTCGACTTCTCCCAGGGGGCTGCTCACCAAGTTCACCTGCCAGCGGCAGCAGGAAAATCCTTGGCTTGCTGGGAGGAGGGGTGGTCGCCCCTCTCCCAAGTGGCGGATCCAGTGAGGATGTGGAAATCAGAGTCCTTGCTTCCCTCCAGGCTCAGCCCTCTCCCTTGCCCGGGGATGGACTCCAGGCCCACTTTTCTTGCCTCCAAATCATAGGATGATATTGAATTGGTCTGATATTGAGGGGCCTGGAGGAAGCTCTCCCAAGGTTCTTCCCTTTCCTTCCAGATGTTTTTTTTAAACCTTTACCTTCCATTTTTGAATCAATACTGTTATTGGTTCCAAGGCAGAAGATGATAAGGACTAGGCAATGGGGGTCAAGTGACTTGCCCAGGGTCAGAAGAGACTGGATTTGAACCCAGGACCTCCTGTCTCTAGCTCTGACTCTCCACTGAGTCTGCTTCCCCCTCTTCCAGATGTTTTTATAGGGATCCCCTAGAGACAATAATTGATTCTTTAATCCATGACTGATCACAGTGGCTAACTTGGGTTCTCTTTCTCTCCTCTTACTCATTTGGGATAAGCCCATGATTGGAAGTCAAGCTACAAGTTAGAGTCCTGCCTCACAGACTGCTTTGTGTACTTAGATGAGGCACTTCCCCATTTTACATAGGAGGAAAGTGAGATTTGGAGAGAGCCTTTCAAAGATCATGTGAGCCATCTGTATCAGATTATCCCAGGGACATCCCTCATTTGTTCAGATGCAAATACACATGCAAGAAGAGGCCTCAGAACCTAGAAGGCTAGGGCTGGGAAGGCCCTCAGAACCCAGGGTGTCAGAGCTGGGAAGGACCTTAGAACAGAGGATGTAAGTGCTGGGAGGGAGCTTAGAACAGAGAATGCCAGAGCTGGGAGGGAGCTTAGAACAGAGGATGTAAGTGCTGGGAGGGAGCTTAGAACAGAAGATGTCAGAGCTGGGAGGGAGCTTAGAACAGAGGATGTAAGTGTTGGGAGGGAGCTTAGAACAGAGGATGTAAGTGCTGGGAGGGAGCTTAGAACAGAGAACTTCAGAGCTGGGAGGATCCTTAGAATAGAGAACTTCAGAGCTGGAAAAGCCCTTAGAACCCAGGATGTCAGACATAGGCTGAGAGCTGTTTGCCACCCGTGGGCCTGCCAGGGGAGGTAGAGACTTCTGGCCTAAGATGGTCAGGGTTAGACAGCTTGGCCTGTATCCCCCACACTCCCTTCCCCCAAAGATCAGGGCTTTCTCTCCTCAAAGGCCAGGCTCAGGAATAATGAGTGCCACAGGTTTTGAAAATTCCATTCCAGCCCCCTCCCCCCGTCTGTCCTCAGCCCGTGGCTGGCCCAAATCCTCTCGCACCCTCAGTCCTCTTGCTATGACCCCCTCTCTTTTCCTCATTTGGCTAGAGGCAGTTTGAGCCTAAGATAGTGGGGTCCAGGGCCAAGAGTTGGAGTTATAGAGACAGGGTCCCCCTCAGGCCATAGGGGAAGGTCTAGCCAGATGCTGAGATTCATGGCACAATCATCTTCCTTTCCCTTTCCCCTTTTGCCGGCAAGGGCCCAGGGACATAACTTGGTACCCAGTGGTGATGAGGCAGCTTAGTATTCCCCTCTAGGGTGGGCAGGTTGCTGTCAGGCGCACTGGTGCTTCAGTGGACGGTCCAGGACAGGGGATGGTAGTCTTTCACGGCCCCCGGGACCCGAGTAGACAGAGAGCCCTGGGAATGGCCCTGTCTGGCCTTCTGGTCTGAAAACTCAGGCAGCATTACAAATGAGGGACCTCCGGGCACAAAGTGTTAGGACTAGGAGGCACCTTAGAACCCAGGATGCCAGAGCTGGAAGAGACCAGAGAACAAGGAATGGCAGAGCTGGGAGGACCCTTAGAACCCAGAAGGACAGAGCTCTTGGGACACAGGATGTCAGAGCTGGGAGTCCCCTCAAACCCCAAGTTTGCTTGTTCCTTTGGGGTTTTTCCCCCCAGAATTATTCTAGGGGGATAGACTATCCTCCTCCTCCCCCTCCTTCAGAACAGAATGCCAAGGCCAAGTTTCTATTTTTTTCTGAATCTCAACAACTACGGGCTGTTTGACCCTGGACGAGTCACTTAACATTTTAGGATCTCAGTTTCTTCATCTGTAAAATGGGAATATTTCAAGCATCTACTTCACAGGAAGACTCCAATGAGATCAAATGTGTAAAATTCAGGATTTCAGAGTTCCGATCTTCAAATTTTATTATTCTGAATCTAAGGTTACATTATTCTGTGATTCTCGGTCGCAGAGTTCAGAATTTGGTTTCATGGTTGTGCTCAATGACTCTCTTCGATGATGGTGCCAAGGCTCTGGAAATTGAGCCTGAGAAGCCCAGGAGGAGGCCGGAGTCAGGCAAGAGAAGGGAGTGAGGGATTGACATAAGGGTCTCTGGGATAACCATGGCTCACCCGTCTCTCCACGCCCGCAGCCCTCATTAAAAAGCAAAATGAGTCGCTCCCCCTCTTGCGGAAAACTTGGGAGGCTCGGCTCCAGCGTATTAGGCCCGAATTAATTAAGAGCGGATTGTTCCCATTCTGCTAATTAAGCTGAAATATGCAATAAACCCGGGCAATGAACCCAACTACATAGGCACCCTCACACGGGCACACACGCGTGCACACACATTGACTGGGGTTGGTGGGGGGGCAGGGAGGGGATGAGGATTTAATTAAAGTAGGAGCCCATGGCATGGAGGGGGAGCTGGAGGTCTGGGGACTCCGGAGGCCCTCCTCCCTCATCCCACCTCGTCCTTGCCTTTGGACCTCAGCGTGTCTGTCTGCACCAACCGCTGTGACCCCCCGAACTGCCCTGAGCAAGGTCTCCAGCAGTGGGAGAAATAATGGAGTGACGGACTGCACTGAGGCACCCCAACTCCCAGGGCCATATGGTAAGCGCTAGAGAACTGTTCAGACCCTGGTCCAGGGCCATCCAGGGATTCAGTGTGGGGTCTGGGTCAAGGCTCAGGCCTACCCCAGCCTGGAGAAGGGACGCAATAATAAGGGCCAACCGAGCGATGCAAATACGATCTCAGTTTATCCTCACGGCAAACCTGGGAGGGAGGATCTATTATTATCTTCATTTTGCAGATGAGGAAACTGAGACAAAGAGATCAAGTGACTTGTCCAGGGTCACACAACTAGTGTCTGAGGCAGGATTTGAACTTATGTCTTCCTGACTAAAAGGAATAACCGTCCAATCGATCAACACTTAAATCAGACCTCTTTATTCATTTCGATTGAATTCTAGGATTAAGTTTTAGCTTGATTCTAAGACCAAGTATTCTTCTTTAAGAAAATTAGCCTTTATAGCTGAGCCATGGGCCCATTCCCCCATTCCTCCAGGGGAAGTCTTCACCTGCCACCCCCTAACTCTCCCACAGGGTTAAGGATGGCTTCCTAGGAGGCGGCCACTGCGCTGGCTACAGCTTCTTGGAGCCATGGGTGAAAGCTGGCCGGCAGGTAATTTTCCTTTCCGGTAAAATGATTGCAATGTGACTCCAAGCCAAGGTGTCTCTCCACCATGCTGTCTCATTGCAGTAGAGAGAAAATAAATGGTGTGAGGCAGGCAGGTGGCATGGTGAATAGAGCACCAGGCCTGGAAGCAGGAGGTCCTGGGTTCCAATCTGGCCTCAGACACTTCCTAGCTATGTGACCTTGGGCAAGTCACTGAACCTCCATTGCCTAGCCCTTGCCCTTCTGTCTTAGAATGGATACAAAACCAGAAAGTCAAAGTTAAAATCATAAGGAAGTGGGGTTCGTGGGGATTCTTTTTGTATCCAGAGCCAGGAAAGAAAATCTGAATTCGAGTCCTGGCTTTGAAAAATGCCAGTTGGGCAATTCACGTGACCTCTTCTCTGAACCCCAGGTTCCTTAGCTGTGAAATGGGGATAAAAGGAGCAGCTGTATGCCGAGGGGCTTTGCAGATGTGGGTGCTACGTGATTATCAACTATTAAACGCCTACTGCGTGCCAGGCACCGGACTCAGAAGGAGCCGCTCTTCTCATCCTTTTGTTCCCATCTTTCTATTGTCTCTTGAAGCCTTGCCATCATTAGGCCACTACCTTTCTGTGGGACAAAGCAGCAGCTCCGTACTCATAAAGGGAACCCCCTGGGATGGGTTGGTCAGATCGAGGGGAGCTTTGGCAAAACTCAGGGGACCTGGGAAAGCGTCTCCATTCCCTGGAGGGGGGGTTCCGAGCTTCCCCCACCTGTCTCTGGACACCCTCAATGCTCATCAAGGAAGGAGGACAAATAGGGTTGAGTGGAATGGAATGGACTCGTCTTCTCGGTCCAGTCCCGAAGCCTGGCGTTTGGCATTCAGAGCCCTTGGCCCTCTGGCTCCAGTCTGACTTTCCAGGCCATTACCAACCCCGTCCCTTGCTACATTTTCAATTCCTGGCCGGCTGGCCTTCTTGGTGTTCCTCTTCCACCAGTGGTCCATCTCCCACCACCATGGCTGTCCCCTTGGGCCCGGAACGTCTTCACCTGGCCTCTTCCTCTGGGAATTCCTTGCTTCCTTCAAAGCTCAGCATGCCTTTCTTCCTATTCCATCCAGTTCTTGGGGTTCCCTACCCCTCCCCAAAATGACTCGGTGTGTACTTTGTATTTTCCTACCGAGGTCCGAGTTGTTCTCTGACCCAGGCCTTCCTGCCGCCCCATCCTTGAGGGAAGGGACCGGTTTTTCCCAGGATCCTGGCTCTTTGGGCAGCCCCTGCCCCATTCACAACTTTAAGGGAATTGAAGTGAATGATAAAAACCCATGGTAACTCCTCTCCCAATTTTTTAAGGTTCTAGACTCATTGGAGATTACTGAAAGCATAGTAGAGGGTAGGGGGAGGAGAGACTTCGAATGATGGGAGAGAGGGGTGGGGTGAAAGGAGGTGTCTAATTAGAGGATGCAAAGTTTGCCATAAGCTACAAGGTTGGAGTTCCAATCCTGTGCAAGTTGAAACAAGGTCCACTGAGCCTCAGTTTCCTCATCTGAAAAATGGAGACAATAATGTTCTTTTTACCGTCATAGGCCTCTTGAGTACTTTGTAAACCTCAAAGATTACATGAATTCTTATTATTGAGGGGAAGATGCCAGGGGGATTAGCCTCCTGCAATGGTTTCTCTGCCCAGGGTACAAACCTTTAACCCTAAAATATAGCTGTGTGACCCTGGGCAAGTCACTTAACTCCATTCACCTAGCCATTGTTCCTAGGACAAAAAGTAAGGGTCTTAAAAATAAAAGATATTTAAAGGGTTCTTCATGTGAGGCCTATGAACTTGTTTTCTTCTAATCTTGGATAAGTATATTTCAGTGTGGTTGGTTTATTTCATCTTAATCTTAATTGTCTTCATTAACAAAGAATCTTTAATTCTTTTTTTTAATTTTTTTTTAAAATTTAAACATTTATTAATATTCATTTTTTTTGTTTTTTTATTTTAAACCCTTAACTTCTGTGTATTGATTTATAGGTGGAAGATTGGTAACGGTGGGCAATGGGGGTCAAGTGACTTGCCCAGGGTCACACAGCTGGGAAGTGTCTGAGGCTGGATTTGAACCCAGGACCTCCTGTCTCTAGGCCTGGCTCTCAATCCACTGAGCTACCCAGCTGCCCCGTTATTAATATTCATTTTTAACATAGAATCTTTAATTCTTAATCTTCAGTATTTTATTTTATGCATTTAAAAATGTTATTCCCAGGTGTCATTAAACTGCCAATGGGGATGGCGCAGTGGATAGACAATCAAGCCTGAAAATGGTGGGTTCTGGGTTCAAATCTAGCCTCAGAGACATCCCAGCTGTGAGACCCTGGGCAAGTTATTTAACCTCATTGCCTACCCTTACCATTCTTCTGTCTTGGAACCAATACACAGTAGTGATTCTAAGGCAGAAGGTAAAGGGTTTTTTAAAAAAAAAACCAAAACAACAAAACTGCCAATGGAGTCCAAGATACACAAAAAGATGAAAAAGTCCTCAGTCAGCCTGGCAGGGTAGATAGCATTTTGGACTCAGAAGTCAGTAGGACCTGGGTTCAAATTCTACCTTAGATATACAGTAGTTGTATGTTCCTGAGCAGGAACCCCTTTGAGCCTCAATTTTCTCATCTGTAAAATAGGGATAATAATAGCAACCACCACCACCTGGCTCACTGTCAGGATCAAATGAGACAGTGTGTGCAAAGGTCTTTGTCAACATTAAAACCCTCTTGGAGGTCTATATACCCAGAGTCCCCTGAAAACTTCTGCTGGAAGGATTGAGGACAGGGTGTGGAAGATGAAGAGAGGTCACAGGGGACAGGAAACACTCAGATTCCACAAGGTTTATTTTTATTTTATTATAAAAAAATACAGATTCCAAAGTTGGGTGGTGATGGGCAGTGGGGAAAGGGCCAGGAGTGGGAGATCCCACACAATGGGCTGGAGGAAGAGGCGGAGGGGAACCAAGGAGGATGTTCAACAATGTCTGAGACCACCAGAGCAGGGGGTGGGCCAGGATGCACCCCTCAAACAAGACCGTGGCAGGGGAAACCATTCCCCCCAAATTCTCCTTCCAATTTTTTCCTCTCACTGTGTCCTCAGGGCCTCATGGTTGATATACACAATATATATATAATATATATATATAAAACACAGAGTAAGGAAAGGAAGATAGAAATATGAAATCTGTATAAATGCGTTTACTCCATTAAAATGGCAGAAGGATTTTTTTTTTTAATTTTGTCTGTCGGTTTTTCTTAGAAACTGTTACGGCAGGGAGGGAGGGCACGGATGGAGGAGAAACTCCGACGGACAAAATGAGCTTATTGCAAGTTATAGCTTCTACTCTAAACCCACCCCACCCCCTGGAAAAGGGAAGAGAGAGAGAGAATGGGAGAGGGAGGAGAGAAAAGGAGGGAGGTGGGGAGGCAGACAGAGACACAGAGAGGGAGAGAGGGGAGGGAGGGAGCAAGAGAGAGAGGGGGGTGATAAGGAGGAAGGGAGAGAGAGGGAGAAAGGGGGAGAGAGAGAGAAAGAGGGAGAGATAAGGAGGAAGGGAGAGAGGGAGAGAGAAAGGGGGAGAGA
>NC_058130.1:726979382-727012638 GCF_016433145.1 Gracilinanus agilis | reverse complement strand
TCTCTCCCAGCTGTGACATTCTCTGTTCTAAGGTCTCTCCCAGCTCTGACATTCTCTGTTCTAAGGTCTCTCCCAGCTCTGACATTCTCTGTTCTAAAGTCTCTCCCAGCTCTGACATTCTCTGTTCAAACAAACCCAGCTATACTTTGTCTTGTAAAGGATTTTCCATCCATTATCTCATCTGATTGTCACAACCACTCCAGTGAGGTTCATGCTCTTATTCTCACTATTTTACAGATAAGAAAACTGAGGATCAGGGAGATCCTGAAGGGCTTGATATTCCCCAGCTAGACGTGTCTGAAGTGAGTCCGACACTGTCCCTTAGATCCTGATATCTCCAAATTAAAATGGCCATTCTACAGATCCGGCTAGCCTGAATCTCGTGGGGCAGGGATGGGTTATACCGGGCTTGGAAGCCTAAGAGTGGGGCATTCACCAGTGGGAGCTAAGTCCCGTTCCTCCCACAGGTGTGAAGGGTTAGTAAGGACAGCAGGAAGCCCTCTGGCCCTCTCTGCCACTCCTAAGCGCCCCCCCCCCAGCCGCAGACACACATTTGCAGGTGCTCTGCCTTTCCGTCTGTCCCCCTGACCCACATCATCTTCATGGCCCCCCTGGGGGGCTGGGGAAGCTAGCTCTCCTCGCCTCCTCCATCCTTCCTGCCATCCGTGCCCTGTGCTGGAGGCATCCATGGAGAGAAGCTTTCATCAGCCCCTGGAACCACACTACCCCCAGCTCTGTGCTCCTGCTGCTCCTCAGTCCTCGTTAGCACAGAGAAGCCTCAGCCAGGCCCGGAGCCCAATCAATATTGCCATTAATGGACCCTCTGGAATTAATGCGCTTTAACCTGAACTGCTGCCCTGACATATCCCTCCCCACTTGCTGCCTGGCTACAGGCAGAATGCCAAGCTTTTCTTCCTCTGTCTTCACTGGGTAGGAAAAGGATGGCTCCCTCTGGCAGCCAGAAGACTTGGGTTCAAATCCCGGTTCTGGCCACTTATCTCTATGGCCTTGGGCCTCAGTTTACTCATTGGTAAAAGGAGGGAGTTAGATGAGATGCTCTCCAAGGCCCCTGCTAGCTCTAGGATCCTAGGCTTCTCCTTCCTCCTTCTGGAGTAAAGGATCCGGGTCACTGACCCTCACATCTCAGAGGACCCTTCATTCCTAGGGCCCTTAGATCATGGAATATGGGAGGAGGGAAAGGCTTTAGAACAGAGAGGGTCAGAGCTGAGAGAGACCTTAGAACAGGGAATGCCAGAGCATGGAAGAGCCTTAGAACAGGGAATGCCAGAGCTGGAGGTAGGAAAGTAGAAATTAGAACAATGGATGTCAAACCTGAGAAAGGCCCTAGAACAGAGAACCCAGAGCAAGGAGGGATCTCAGAACACAATGTTAAAGCTGGGAGGGCCCTTAGAAAACCAGAATGCCAGAAGAGGGAAGGATCTTAGAACAGAGAATGTCAAGTACTGAAAGAGATCTTGGAGCAAAAAATGCCAGAGCAGTAAGGGGCCTTAGAACACAGAATGTTGGGGTGGGGTGGCAGGGACACAGTACCTTGGAAAAGAGAATGGAAGGGCCATTAGAACATAAATATACTGGAGCAGCTGGGTAGCTCAGTGGATTGAGAGTCAGGCCTAGAGACGGGAGGTCCTAGGTTCAAATCCGGCCTCAGACACTTCCCAGCTGTGTGACCCTGGGCAAGTCACTTGACCCCCATTGCCCACCCTTACCACTCTTCCACCTAGGAGCCAATACAGAAGTTAAGGGTTAAAAAAAATTAAAAAAAAAAAAAGAACATAAATATACAATGAGAGGAGGCAGTTAGGTGGCACAGCACCAAGCCTGGAGTCAGAACAACTGTGAGACCTGAAAGGAACTTTAGAATTTAGAATTTCATCACGTCCCATCCTCTCGTTTTATGAATGGGTAAACCAAGGCCCAGAGAATGGAGATCATTTGCCCAAAGTCAAATAGTAAATCACTGGACAGATTGGGGAGTAGAACCCAGGTTTCTTAGCCCAAAGCCAATTCAAATCTCAGAAGTTCTAAGCTCTCAGAGGCTACATTAGTTGATGGTCCAAAGATTCCAGGATCATGGATTTGAATTTGGAAGGGTCAGTAGAGGCCAGCTAGGCTGTCTCAATTTACAGCTAAGGAAACTGAGGCCAAAAGAACTTAAATGCCTTGCCCGAAGTCATACAGGAAGCAGAGTAAAAAGAGGCAGAATGTGAACGCAATTCCTACAATTTGAACTATCCCTCTTCCCCTTCTCCCACACTGCCTCGTAGGGGCAGAGGATGACTTTTTGGCATAATGGGGAATATTCACCCTAGAAGGCAGAGACATATACACGTCCTAAGTGTGTCCCAGTCCATCCAGAACACCAGAGAGGATATGAGGCTGAATGGGGCTAAATAATGGAAAGACTGCTGGCCCGGGACTCAAGGGAACTGAGTTCTGATCTTGCTCTTCCATTTACTGCTATGTGATTATGCCAGGTCCATTCTCTCTGAGCCTCAGCCTTTCCATCTCTAAAGCGAGAGGGTTAGACTCACAGGCCTCTGAGGGTCCTTCCAGCTCTGACAAGAGAAGGGGATATCAGACACAGAGGGGCAGAGGATGGACGCAGGGAGGAGAGGAAGCCATCTATTTTTTGGACATGACCAGGGGAGAAATTTGTTCTATGTGACTAGGCAGACTGGCTAAAAAGCTTCCATTTTCTCTTTCTGTTTTTTTTTTAATGACAGGAGGGAGGGAGAAAATATAATTTTTTATGCAATGAAAAGAAATTAAATAATTTTTAAAAGGATGCCCTCTTCTTTGTGACCCTGGGCAAGTCACTTAACCCTGTTTGCCTATCCCTTACAGCTCTTCTGCCTTAGAACCAATACAAAGTATTGATTCTAAGACAGAAGATAAGAGTCAAAGGGGAAAAAAAAGAATGTCCCCTTTAGACATCCTAAAGAAGCCATTAGGAGGATTCAAGGGAGGTAGGATGGACACACACACACATTCTCTAGAACACTCTTCTCTATACATCCATGTTTGCCACCCCAAACACACTTGCTCCCCCCGCCACACTCTCAAACCTTCCTGAAGGAGCCCAGGGAGCCAGGCTGGGTGAAAGGCATCGCCTGCTATTAATTATTGATTCCTGCTATTGCTCCAGAGTCCATTAGCCAGTGGGATGGGATGGGATGGGATGGGCGGCTCTGGGGCACTTCGAGGGACATGGAGGTGTTTATATTAGCAGGGCTGGGGCACAAATGAGGAAAAAGAGAAGAAGGTGGGGAAGAGGGTAATCAGATGACTCAGGAAAGGGAGAGAGTTTGCCCTGAGAGACTAGGGAACTGCCTGGCACAGGAAGCAGGGCTTATTAAGGTTTGGGGAGGGGAGAAGTAAGGTCTCACCCCAAAGCTGAAACCTTCACAAACCCCTCGTCAGCTCAGCGCCAAGGGCAACAACGGTTCCCATGAGCACCAGGGGAGGTCAAAGAAATCAGAGAAGTGACTCTCAATTCACTGAGTCACCCAGTGCCTCCTTTTATCATCTCATTTTATCTTCACAAGTATAAGAAGCAGGTACTTTCACTGCTGCCATGTTACAGATGAGAAAACTCAGGTAGAGAGAGATTAAGGGGTTTTGTCCAACTAATAAGTATCTGGAGCAGGACTTGAATTCGGGGCTTCCTGACTCCAAACTACAGCACTCTGTCCACTATTGTTCCTATTGGCCACAATATGGCTAGAAAACGAGAAACAGGCCAGAGAAGTGAAATGCCTTCAAGATTACAACAGCGGTGAGCAGTGGAGCTCTGGAGGGCAAGACTAGGCTCACTTCTTTCTAGATCCATTGTGTTCTACCAAAAGGAAAGTAGTAAACTAGGTGCTTGGAATATTGGATATTAGAACAGAAGATATTGGGGCACAGAACGCCAGAGATGGGAGGGCCCTTAGACAATGTCAAAATCTGGGAGGAACCTGAGAATACAGGATAGGCTGGGAGGGGTCTTAGAACTCAGATGTCAGAGTTAGAATAGATTGTCAGAGCTATGAGGGTACTTAGAACCAAGAATAATAGAATTGAGAGGGTTCTTAAAACATAGTATGTCAGAGTTGAGAAGGTCCTTAGAACACAAAATGTGAGACTAGAAAGTAGCTTAGAACCAAGAATGGCAGAGTTGGAAGGGTCCTTAGAAACAAGAATGTCAGAATCAAGAAGGTCCTCAGAACACAGAATGTGAGACTAGAAAGTAGCTTAGAACCAAGAATGTCAGAGTTGGAAGGGTCCTTAGAACCAAGAATGTCAGAGTTGGAAGGGTCCTTAGAACCAAGAATGTCAGAATGTCAGAATTGAGAAGGTCCTTAGAACACAGAATGTGAGACTAGAAAGTAGCTTAGAATCAAGAATGGCAGAGTTGGAAAGGTCCTTAGAACCAAGAATGTCAGACTAGGAGTAATCTTAGAACCAAGAGTGTCAGAGTTGGAAGGGTCCTTAGAAACAAGAATGTCAGAATTGAGAAGGTCCTCAGAACACAGAATGTGAGACTAGAAGGTAGCTTAGAACCAAGAATGTCAGAGTTGGAAGGGTCCTTAGAACCAAGAATGTCAGAATGTCAGAATTGAGAAGGTCCTTAGAATACAGAATGTGAGACTAGAAAGTAGCTTAGAACCAAGAATGGCAGAGTTGGAAAGGTCCTTAGAACCAAGAATGTCAGACTAGGAGTAATCTTAGAACCAAGAGTATCAGAGTTGGAAGGGTCCTTAGAACCAAGAATATCAGACTAGGAGTAATCTTAGAACCAAGAGTATCAGAGTTGGAAGGGTCCTTAGAACCAAGAATGTCAGACTAGAAGTTATCTTAGAACCAAGAATGTCAGAGTCGGGAGAGTCTTTTGAACACAGAATGCCAACACTGAGAAGACCCTTAAAACAGAGAACCTCCCCATACACCTCACTGTTATCTCTTCTCTTAGAACAAAGAATGAAAAAGCAAGAAGGAACCTTGAACAAATAAGAGAATCATAATGATAAATATCTAACATTCATACAGCACTTTAAGAAGTACAAGATAGGAGGTATTTTGGAGTTCACCCGGTCCAGTACTGATACTTTACAGAGAGAGAAACTGAGGTTAAGAGAGGGGAAAGATTGGGCCTAAGGTCACCCTCTGGGTCAGTGATTGGGCTGAGAGTGGAACCAAGGCCTCCTGTCACCTTGGTCATCGAGCACTCTTTGGACCACCCCAGACAAGTGTCAGGCGGGGGAGGGAGCATCGACCAGGACCCCTGCTCCTCACACCCATCTACCCTCCCAACTCTCAACCATCTCTCTCATCATCTCTGCCTCTGTCTCCCCACCCCCTGCCCGGGGTGCTCCCCTAGAGTGACAAGGGCCAGCCGGGGCCCACATCCCCTCCTTCCCCTCCTCCTCCACCTTTCCCCCTGGCCGCCTCTCTCTGCCTCTGGCTAAACAGAGATCAGAAATGTTAGATCTTTCTTAACATCTCCTGCCAGAGCTGTCAGCGGCCCTCTCTAGAGTCCCCCACGCTCTCTGTTATGTAAACACGGCACACTCGCTGTCAAAGATTAAAAAAAAAGAGAGAGAGGCTCATTTCCACATAAAAGCGGCCTGTGTGCTCGTGGGCCCCGGTGGCATGTCGGGAAGGCTGCAGGTTAAACTTCGCCATAAAGGCACAGAGCAGTGGGCTCCGCTCCCAGCCCTCCCCATTCAGCTTTTTTTCTAATCTGGTCTAAAGATTGTTTGTCTTTCTGACAATTAAATTCAGGGCAAAGGGAGGAATGGAGACCTCGACTTGGAAAGAAGAAATGGGGCCTTTGCCACCTCCACCCCCTAGAGATGCCACTCAAGGTGCCCGGGGGCACAGGCATTGAAAAGGGATAAAGAAGCAACTGCCTGACAGGGGCAGCAGGTGAGCAGAGAAGAGAGATGTAAGAGGGGCCTGTGGAAGCAAGGGAGACGTCGGGAAAATGCCCTCCATGTCAGCTGGACTCCTGGAACATGGGATGTCAGGGCTGGGAGAGTCCTTAGAACCCAGGATGTCAGAGCCAGGAAAACCCTCAGAACAGAGAATGTCAGAGCTGAGAGGGACCTTAGAACAGAGAATGTCAGAGCTGGGAGGGAGCTTAGAATAGGATATGTCAGAGCTGGGAGAGTCCTTAGAACAGAGAATGTCAGAGCTGGGAGGGAGCTTAGAACAGAAAATGTCAGAGCTGGGAGAGTCCTTAGAACAGAGGATGTCCAAGCTGGGAGGGAGCTTAGAACAGAGAGTGTCAGAGCTGGGAGGGAGCTTGGAACAGAGAGTGTCAGAGCTGGGAGAGTCCTTAGAACAGAGGATGTCCAAGCTAGGAGGGAGATTAGAACAGAGACTGTCAGAGCTGGGAGAGTCCTTAGAACAGAGAATGTCAGAGCTGGGAGAGTCCTTAGAACAGAGAATGTCAGAGCTGGGAGGACCCTTAAAAAAGAGAAGATAAATGCTGAGAAGCCCCTTAGAACCCAGGATGTCAGAGCCAGGAGGGCCCTTAGAACCTGGAGTACCAAGGCTGGGAGGGCCCTTAGAAGGTCAAGGCTGAGAAGACACCTAGATCTCGGAATGTCAGAGCTGGAAGGCCCTTAGCACACAAGATAGTCAGGGCTGAGAAGGCCCTTAGAGCACAATGTCAGACAATCCTGAGACTTATGATGGTGAATGCTAGTCCCCTCCAGAGAAAGAACTGTTAGAAGCGGATGGATACAGATCAAAGCAGACTATCTTTCCCATTGGTATATTTATGATTTTGTTTTGGGGTTTTGGTTAGGTTTGACTTTGCTCTTATAACAATGACCAGTATCAAAGTGTGTTTTGCATGATAATAGAAATAAAATCTAAAAAAAAAAAAACCCACAAACTGGCAGAGCTAGGAGGGCCCTTAGAATCCAAGATGTCAACATTACGACGGCCTTTAGAACAGTGATATATTTTAAAGCTCCAGATTTGAAGTCATAGGAACTGGTCCCTTCTCTGCTACGTAGTTTCCTCACCTACAAACTGAGGCAGGGGAGAGTGGTTAAATGTCCTCTGAGGCCCCTTCTGTCTGCAGTGGATAGAACACTGGACCTAAAGTCAGGAAGACCCGAGTTCAAATCTGATCTCAGATACTTACAAGCTATGTGACCTTGAGCAAATCATTTAGCCACTGTCTGCCTCAGCTTCTTCATCTGTAAAATGGGGATGACAATAATAGTACCTACATCCCAGTGTTGCTGGGAGAACAAAATGAGAGAATATTTGTAGGGTACTTTGTAAATCTTAATGGGCCTCTATATCAGTGCCGACTATTATTATCTTGTTATTTCGGTACAACTTTCCCTCTCTGGGCTCATTTTCTTCAATTGCAAAATGAGGGTTTTGAGCTAAGGTGACCCCTAAGTTCTAAATCCCATCTATGATCCTCTGAACACAGGACCTTGAATGTCAGAGGTGGGAGGAACCACATTATTAGAATATAATTTATTATTAACATTATCTGAGCATTGCCTTATAAGACGTGAAAAAATACTTTATATGCATTATCTTAGTTGATCCTCATATTAGACCTATGAGGCAGGCCAGGAAGGGAGTTCAAGGATTGCTGTGCCCATTTTATAGATAAGAAAATTGAGGCAAACTGACTTTACTCAGAGTCATACAGGTAACTGTTAGCGACCAAACCCAGGTCTCTGCTGACTCCATGCCCAACACTCTCTATGATATCATACTGCTTTAGAAAACTGGGAGGGCCCTTAGAAACCGTCAGAAGTCAGAGTCGGGAGGGCAGGTCTGGGGGGTGCTTAAAACCCAAATACTCAGAACTGGGGAGGCCCTTAGGATGCAGGATGTCAGAGCTGGAAGACTCCTTAGAACAGAGAATGTCAGAGCTGGGATGACCCTTAGAACAGAGAATGTCAGAGCTGGGAGGGAGCTTAGAACAGAGAATGTCAGAGCTGGGAGAGACCTTAGAACAGAGAATGTCAGAGCTGGGAGAGACCTTAGAACAGGGAATGTCAGAGCTGGGAGGGAGCTTAGAACAGAGAATGTCAGAGCTGGGAGAGTCCTTAGAACACAGAATGTCAGAGCTGGGAGAGAGCTTAGAACAGAGAATGTCAGAGCTGGGAGAGTCCTTAGAACACAGAATGTCAGAGCTGGGAGGGAGCTTAGAACAGGGAATGTCAGAGCTGGGAGGGAGCTTAGAACAGAGAATGTCAGAGCTGGGAGGGTAGACCTGAGGGGGCCCCTTAAAACCCAGACACTCAGAACTGGGGGGGCCCTTGGGATGCAGGATGTCAGAGCTGGGAGGGTCCTTAAAATCCAGAATGTCAGAGCTGGAGGAGGAGGAACACTTAGAACAGAAAATGTCATGACTGGGGGAACCCTTAGGACAGAGTATCAGAGCTGGGAGGGCAGGCAGGGAGGGGGGACTTAAAAACCAGGCACTCAGAACTGGGGGGGCCCTTAGGACACAGGATGTCAGAGCTATGAGGGTTCTTAGAATCCAGGATGTCAGAGGTAGGGGGAGAGCCCTTAGGACACAGGGTATCAGAACTGGGGGGACTAGAGATCATTTTCATTTTATAGAGGGGGAAACTGAGGAGCAGAGAGAAGAGGGCACTGCCCAAGGTCATCCAGCTAATAGCTAGAGGGAGCTGGGATTCAAGCCCAGGTCTCCTTCCTCCCAATCCAGGGTTCCTTCAGCCGCTTCTCTGTTCTCGTCTACATCTCCCAGGTGGCTCTGCTACATTCAGCCTTTGCCTCCGGTGGAACCTTGGCCCCTGTTCCTTTCTTCCTTCCTTTCTTTTTTCTTCTGTCTCTATCTCTTTCCTGCCCTAGAGCTGAGACAGCTACTTGCCAATCAATTCCACCCACCGCTCAGCCCTGGCTCTCCATGAATTAGAAACAGCAAACTCCTTTGTCTATGAACTTGCCCCCCTGTCCCTTCCAAAACGTTGTGCCCAGAACTCATCCCGACCCTCCCCACGGAGTCTCTGAGCTGGAGATCTAGATCGATGACTTCTTAGGCCATGGAACACAGAATGCCAGGCCTGGGAGGGACCTTCCCTCGAGAGGGTCAGAGATGGGCTCCTTTCATCCAGGGGCTCTTAACCTTTCCTGTCCTGAAGGCCTCTGTCCATCTGGGAAAGCCTTTTCTGCACAACCGCCTTGGTAAAGGTTTGAATCCAAATTCTCTCTGATTACAAGGCAAATCAAAGGGGAGAGAAAAAATAAAGATGTCATTTTCCCCATCCAAGTTCACCACCGTCTGATCTAGTCTAACCCTCTTATTTGACAAATAAGGGAACAGACAGGTCGGTGCATGTGCCGGGCAGGCCCCTTTGCCCCGGCTCCTGATCCCCGTACCCTTTCCCCCAAATTACCGAAGCACCCTGTGTTTGCTGCCAGCAGCCCTCAAACGAGCGCAGACTCGGGTTTGTGTGACCCTGGGCGAGTTTCACTGACTCAGAGAGCCAATTAGGCCACACGCCTTCCCTTTTGTTTTACTCAGAGGGAAAGTGAGGCTCAAGGACTCGGGCTAGTCAAGACTTTCAGATGAGCTTCTTCCCATTCTATCAAGCAAATTGCCTCCTGCTTTGCTGCTTCCCCTCCCGTGGGGCTCCGTATTTCCCACCTGTACAATGGAAGCAGTAACTCCCAGCCCACCTGTGTCCCTAGGCTGTGGTAGGGTTACAAGGAGGTCTCAGGTAATATTGTTTGGTAACCAGAGTCTCCGGATGGACCATAAAGATTCGCTATCACGAATCATGTAGCCATGGGAAAATATTCTAAATTTTAAAAAAATTTAAAAAAAAAAAGGTTCTCTAAGCACGCTGGAGTTCAGGGAGGGAGAAAGTAAGTCGCCGAATGCCCCACACTAAGGCAGAGGCAGAGCCATAGCGACAAGGGTAGGATGGAGAATTGCAAGGAGCCTTAGAGAAATCTCACCCAGAGGCTCTAAAGACGGGGTCTGTGAACTCGGTCTTGGAACCAAGCCTGGGAACTAGATTTCAATCAAACTGATTTCCTTCATAATCCGATGTATTTTTATCTCACATATTTATTTTTTTTTAAACCCTTGTACTTCGGTGTATTGTCTCATAGGTGGAAGAGTGGTAAGGGTGGGCAATGGGGGTCAAGTGACTTGCCCAGGGTCACACAGCTGGGATATTTGTTTATTTTTAAATGTTTTAGACCTTTACTTTCTGCCTTAGAATTGATGCTAAGTCAGGGAAAGGGTAAGCTGTAAACGCTAGGCTATGGGGGGTAAGTGACTTGTCCAAGGTCCCACAGCTAGGAAGTGTCTGAGACCAGATTTGAACCCAGGTTCTATCTCCTGGCCTGGCTCTCTATTCACTGAACTACCTAGCTGTCCCCATCTTCTGCATTTAAAAACCTAATTCTGAGAAGGGGGTCTGTTGGCTTCAGCAAACACTGCCAAAGGGGTGCATGATAGAAAAAAAAACATTAAGGACTCCTGACCTAGTCTGATCTCTTTATTTGACAGATAAGGAACCCGAGACCCAAAGAGTTTAAGTTCGTATGGTACGAGTCACAAATAGCTCAACTCGGATTCAAACTGGGTCTCCTGGCTCCCTTTTCAGGGTCTCCAACCCACAAGGAAGGAGAAGAAATCCAAATGCCACCCACTCCAATGCTTCCTTTTCTCCATGTGCCAAAGCTGGGTGGCTAAGCTCTCCTCCTCCCCCATTTGCTGCCAGACAGGGGAAGGGTGACAGGTGTTTCCCCCCTAAAAGGGCCAAGCCAGGCAGAGCGGAGAGGCAAGAGAAGAAGCACATGAAATCCGGAGTACCGCGGGGAGCTCCGCCAATCTGATGCAGACAGCATTAGCGGGTGCACGTTACCGCCACGCTGAGATCTCCCTAGCTTTATCAGGTCGGGCACATGAATCCTTATCTCACCTTGATGCCAGCCACCTTGCT
The DNA here is from genome assembly GCF_016433145.1 of Gracilinanus agilis. Lineage (NCBI taxonomy): Eukaryota > Metazoa > Chordata > Mammalia > Didelphimorphia > Didelphidae > Gracilinanus > Gracilinanus agilis. The sequence continues at coordinate 727,001,671 of NC_058130.1, read as the reverse complement.
GGCTTCTGGGACTGATAAGAGCTCCCTGGCAGTGCCAGTTCCTGTGCCCCTGGCCCAGCCCCCCGCCTCCACCTGGGGGCTCCCACGCTGAGCTCAATAATGGGCACCGAGGGGGGCTGCCGGAGTCTATCAGCTGGGGAGCCCCCGCCGGGTCCAAAGATGTGGGATCCAGCAGGGGAGAGGGTCCTCGGGGGTCCCCCAGAGACGTGGGGGAAACAAGCAGCTGATAGAACACATTGGAGGCCGCAGGAGATGGAATGGAGGCAGAGATGGGAACTCCTGGTCCTGGGAGACCTGCCACCCTGGCCCGGGGGCTGTTTCTGGGCATGACGCCTGGCTCTCTTGCGTCTACTTGTCTACTTTGGCTCGGCCACCTGGCTCCTCGGCGCCCCGGCTGGACGCCTGCCACCAAGGCAGGGTGGGTGGTGGTTTGGGCAGCACTGGGAGAAGGATGGAAGAATGAGGGGGGCCAAGGAGATGCTCCTGTGCACAGGGAAAGAGCCCTAGCCCAGCTAACATTTACATAATGCTCCAAGGTTTGCAAAACGCTTTACATGAATTATCTTCTGTGACAGTTATCTTCTGTGAATTATCTTATGTGACAAGAGCCTGGGGTCCTCGTGGCTCCCCCACTGACTCAACTGTGTGACCTTGGCCAAGTCACTTTTCTGCTATGGGCATAGGCTCCTCATCTGTAAAATGAAATAGACCTCCTGCTCGGACATCCCCCATGTCCGAAGATCTTCCTGCTCTAAGATTCTTCTCTCTGTATCAAGGGAACTTGGATTGGGGAAGGGGCTGGGGTGCATGAAATGACATCCTTATTTCCACTCATCTTTGGTTTTCTTTGTAATCTTTTGTCTTTAACGTATTTCAAAATTTGAGTTCTGGGTTCAGTGGCCTGAGAACCGGGTCTAGAGATGAGGGATCCTGGGTTCAAATTTAACCTCAGACCCTTCCTAGCTGGGTGACCCGGGCAAGTCACTCAACCCCCATTGCCTAGCCCTTTCTGTTCTTCTCCCTTGGAACCAAGACCCAGTATTGATTCTAAGATGGAAGGTGAGGGTTTAAAAAAAAGATGGTTCTGAGAAGAGATCCACAGGCTTTTCCAGGCTGACTGCCCAGGAGCATCTATGACATCAGAAAGGTTACGACCCCCTGCTCTCTATTCCCTTCTAACCCGCTCCCTTCACAGCTGAGGAATGGACCCAGGTGTTCTGGCTGCACCTGCAGGGCTCCTTCCATTGGCCCCGGCTCCCAGGCCACCGACTCGCCTTGGACCTCAGTTTCCCCATCCAGGCTACTTAACCCAAGCGGCCTCAGGCTGACCTCTCAGGGGAGCCAGCCAGATGAAGAGGATTGTGTCGGTGAAGTGGCGTGAGCCCCGCAGAGGACGGACGGTTGAGAGGCGCCAGGCACGGGCGTTAGGAAAACATGAACACATTATCCCCGGCAAATCCCCATGGCCCGGCCACATGGCAGCTTCCCCATTTCCTTTGAGTCTGAGATATAAATCACCCAGGGAGCTGGAGTCCTGCACTCTCCCCCAGCCCCATCTCAGGCTCTCTAAGAATGAACTGTCTGTTGCTCGAACGAGTCGGCACGAAGGCTGGAGAAGGAGGACTCGCGGGGCCGGCCTGCTGCCAGCCAGGGGATTCCACGACCCCAGAAAGCCTCACTCCGGCACTAAAATCTGGCTGCGTACCCCACGGCGGGGAGAACAAGGTTTATAAGAATTATTTTTTAAATGGTAGAGGGTGGAAGGAGGTGCATGATACAAAGGCCTTCTCACGTGGAAATTCCCTCCAACGTTCACAATCAGATTATCCTTAATTTAGATTTATATCCTTAATATTATGTTTATCTCCTTAGTTTAGGATTATATCCTTAATATAGACTCAGGGATGGAAGGGGAGGGGGAAGGAAGGACGGAAAACTTAAGACACCCAAAGTTATCAAGCGTCAGAGTCGAGACTCGATCCTGATGCTCCTGACTCCGAGGGAAGCCTCCCCGATGCTGCCTCTCTGGAATTATCATTGTAATATATACTCAATATGTGTGACACTGGACAAGTCACCTAATTCTGCTTGCCTCAGTTTCCTCATCTGTCAAATGAGTCGAAGAAGGAAATGGCAAGTGCTCCAGGATCTCTGCCCAAAAGACCCCAAATGGGGGCACCACGAGTCAGAAATGACTGAATCACAGCAAATAAGATATAATACAGACTTAATAATTACTATTGTAGGGCTATGGCCCAGACCCGTGATTTCATCAGCATAGGGAACTCCCAGATGAGGACACTCCCTCTATGAATGACAGTCAGCACCTCCTGTGGAACTCCAAGTCTTGCAGAGTTGCCTTAAACGCTGAGGAGTTAATGCAAAGATTGTTATTCCCATTTTACAAATGAGCAAACTGAGGTTCAAAGATGTGTGTGTGACCTGCCCAAGGTCAGATGTCTGGTAAGGCCCCAGGTTTCTTGTCTTCATCTCCAGCCCATTTTCTTTCTTTTTTTTTTTCTTAAAAAACCCAAATCTTCCGCCTTAGAATTAATATTATGTATTGGTTCCAAGGCAGAAGAGTATTGAGAGAGCTAGGCAATGGGGGTTAAGTGACTTGCCCAGGGCCACACAGCTAGGAAGGCCAGATTTGAACCCAGGATCTTTCATCTCTAGGTCTGGCTCAACAACTACCTACTGAGCCACCCAGCTACTCCAGCCCCAGCTCATTTTCAAACATGGGGGTCCTCCTAGCAAGATGGGGATGGGATGGGAAGGGTGCCGCCAATTGTCTTGGAGATACTCCCCATCAGCACTAATAGCACGTCCTCCAGAATACCCATAAGAAGAGCAAATTTCCTTCTTCTGGAAATAGTAAAAGATTATTAGGAGACAGACCTGGTGAGTGGGATGGAGACGTGGAATTCCAAATGGGGTCCCAAACAAGGGGGAGGTTTTTCCACTTTGGGGGGTTCAGAAGCTACCTTGGAGAAGGTCTTTCCCTAATAAGGGGGGCTTGGAAAGGTCCAATCAGCAACAAAAAGTCTGATGGAGATACATTTTGAGGAGTACTGGAATGGCATAGAAAGAAGTACATTTATTTGAGTGGGCCTCAGTATCCCCTTATGTAAAGGGAAGGAGGCAGACTAGATAGCCTCTAAAGGACACCATTTATCAAGTAACAATATCTGTATAACCCAGTGGAATTGCTTGTCGGTTCTGGGATGGGAAAGGGAAGAGAGGAGGGAAAGAAAACGAATCATGGAAACATGGAAACAGATTTTTCAAAATTAATTAATTAACTTTAAAATAAACACATTAACCTTTAAAAAATTAAAAAAAAAAAAAGAGGACACCATTACGTGTCTCTAAAGGTTCTTTTTAGTCTCACAAATAGAAGCAGTAATGTGATGTAACAGAAAGAGGTTATGAGTCAAAAATACGGTAAAGAAAAAAAAAATACGGTAAAGAGCGCTGGCTCAGGATCTGGTTTCAGATCCTGCCTGCAACACTATCTATATAACCTTAGGCAAGTCACCTAACCTCCCTGGACCTCAGTTACCTTCTTCACAAAATCAAGACTAGAAGCCCCATGAGATTCTCTTCTAGCTTCCAATCCATAATGGGCCTGGCTGGCCTCGAATTCCGATCCTGTGATTTTGGTTCACCAAGTCCCTTCCCCTCTGTGGCTCTGGGTTGCTCCATCTGTAAAACGAGGGGGGCTGGACGAGATGACCTCCGGGGGCCCTTCCGGCTGTCATCCTACGAGCCCATCCTGTGCCTTTCTTTTCACTCCGATAACCAAGTCCCTTAGCTAGACTTAGCCAGCTTAGCTGAGCTGGCGCAGGGGATGCTGATACCTGGCTCTAAGGCTGGCAGGCCTGGGGCTGGGCCAGGCAAGGACCCCAGTGGTATAATGAGAGCTTAGGGGAAGAGTATCGAGTCATCCTGAATGGATTTTCTCTGGCCTCACAGGGCAGCGATCCACTTATCAGCCCCGGGGCTTACCAGCTAATGCCAATCCTACCTCGGCCCCTTGAAAACGCTCTTCTCTCTCCTTCGGTGCCCTCCCCGCCGGCTCCCCTCCTAAGGTGTTAACGGCTCCATAGCCTGGCTTTTCTCTAAATAGGCTGCAACCTCCTTTGGTCCGGGGCTCAGGGCGTTGGTAAAATGCCTTCTGGCAGGTGGCAAAGCATCCTTTACCCTTCCAACAGGCCACCTCTGGGGTCTTGATTTCCCTCTGGGTAAAAGATGGTCTCTGAAGTTCCCCTCCCAGAGGAGATATTCTGGGTTTTAAGAACTTCCCAGTTCCAATGTTCTATGTTCTGAAGTGCTTCCCAGCTTTGTTTTGTTTTGTTTTGTTTGTTTTGTTTTTAAACCCTTGACTTCTGTGTATTGGCTCCTAGGTGGAAGAGTGCTAAGGGTGGGCAATGGGGGTCAAGTGACTTGCCCAGGGTCACACAGCTGGGAAGTGTCTGAGGCCACATTTGAACCCAGGACCTCCCGTCTCTAGGCCTGGCTCTCAATCCACTGAGCTACCCAGCTGCCCCCTGCTTCCCAGTTTTAACACTGTGTTCTGAGTTCCAAAGGCCCTGTTCTTTTTGTTCTAGATTCTAAAAATTCTCCACATTCTGGTGCTCTAGGATATAAAGTGCTTTTCAAGCTCTGGACTTTCCTATACACATGCTGTTTTCTCCTCCCTTTGGGCAGAAAGTAAGCTCCTTGAAGGCAGATGGGCTACTTTCCTTTTTTTTGTCTTTGAATCTGGGGGGAGGAACACAGCGCCTGGCACACCGTAGGTGCTTGATAAATGTTTTATTAACTGCCACAATAATCCTACTGCCTTCTGCCTTGATCAAACGACATTTGGAGAGTGCTGTTCAGGGCTGGCTAGACCAAATACGTGCAGAAGAGGGAGTGTGGGATGGTCCATAAGATGGGTGGAAGAGACGTGGAGAGAAGATTTGGGCAGAACAAGATGACGGCTGTGGACAAGCATGTGCCAGGCTGGTACATGGAAGACAGACTAGACTTGTTATTCGTTTTTCCAGAGGGCAGAGCAAGGACCAGTTTGGAAGAGACAGATTTAAATCTGATATAAGGAGGGGTTTTTGAACCATTAGGATAGGGACGAGACCTGTGATTTTATTGGTAGGGGGATGAAAAAACACCTTCTACCAGCCTTGGAAGTATTGCCTGAGGGGCAGCGAGGTAGCTGAGTGAATAGAGAGGCAATCTTTGAGTTGGGGGACCCTGAGTTCAAATCTGACCTCAGACACTTCCTAGCTGTGTGACCCTGGGCAAGTCATTTAACCCCCATTGCCTAGCCCTTACCGCTCCTCTGCCTTAGAGTCAATACTTAGTATGAATTCTAAGACATAAGGGAAGGGTTTAAAAACAGAAGAGTTGCCTGGGACCCCAAGATTAAGTGGCTTACCAGCACTCTAACAGTCAATATGTGTCGGAGGAGAGAACTGATCCCAGGTTTTTGTGGCTCTGAGACCAGCCCTCCATTACACTGCCTCCCAAACCACTGCTGTTCAATCGTTTCAATTGTATCTGACTCTTTGTGACCTCATTTAGGTTTTCTTGGCAAAGACACTGAAGTGGTTTTCCATTTCCTTCTCCAGATCATTTTACAGATGAGGAAACTGAGGCAAGCAGGGTGAAGAGTCACACAGTTAGTAGGTGTCCCAGGCTGGATTTGAACTCACAAAAATGAGTCTTGCTGACTCCTAGCCCCACGCTCTAGCCACCGTTATCACCTAGCTGCCCCATACCATTAGACCAAGCCAAAAGAAGAATGGGCTTCCCATCAGTGGCGCTCTAAGAGCCAAGGCTGGATGACCATGTGCTAGATTTGTTGGAGAGGGTTGGCTTTTTTCAAATATGGCTTGGGCTGGAGGGCCCCTGTGGTCTCTTCCAACGCTGTCTGTGTCAGAGACAGGAGTAGTGGATTCCCCTTCCCTCAAGCAGAGGACATATGATCCTTGATTATAGACTTCAGGGTCAAAGATCCAGAGCTGAAAGGGGCCTTGGGTCCCCTGGTCCAGCCCCCTCATTTTACACAAGACAGAACAAAAATGTAGATCCTTAGAGTATCCGTACTATTATTTCATGTTCTAAGGTCTCTCCCAGCTCTGACATTCTCTGTTCTAAGGTCCCTCCCAGTTCTGACATTCTCTATTCTAAGCTCCCTCCCAGCTCTGACATTCTCTGTTCTAAGCTCCCTCCCAGCTCTGACATTCTCTGTTCTAAGCTCCCTCCCAGCTCTGGCATCCTCTGTTCTAAGGATGTTCTCAGCACTGACATCTTCTGATCTTACATGCCATCCTGGACAATGAGGATCCACTACCAGGTGGGTCAGGCTAGGGAAGGGCTCATCCAAGGGGCCCTGCCTCTGGCAGATAAGTAGTAGGAAACATCAGGGAAACAATGAGGCTCTAAGGTCCTCCTCCTCCTCCTCCTCCTCCTCCTCCCCACTCTCTTTAAGCCTGGTTAATAGCTAGTGTTTTCTGGTTAGGCCTGAATGACATTTCCCGAGTTATAATAACGGAGCTATTACTCGCCGTATTGATGCATTCTCCCTGCCGGCGGCTGCTCATCCCGGCCGGCCCCAAGCAGCCGGTTAAAGCTGCTCTCGTCAATATCAGTTCTATTTTTCATTACTCCCTGGAAATGTGGCTCTTGGAAGCTCATCCGTCATTCAATTATGCCCTGGTTCAGGCCTATCATACACGTGTCATAAAGTTCCTTAGATCTGAACCGCTGTTAATTCTCTGTGCCCTCCCGAGGGGGTGGCCCAGACGTGACTGGAAAGGAACCAGGCTGAGCCGAGGGCATGCTGGGTACCCTGACACCACGGGGGTGGGGGGAGAGGGCACACAGAAGGAAGAAGCGGGGGTCACACAGCGGCACGAAGGGAAAGGCAAGAAAGGGAGGACGTGTCCATCCCCAGCCCTAGCCCGGCCCCGGGGACTCAAGGACCCTCCTCGTCTGCCCCCGCGTCAGGAACTGAGGCGGTCCGAAGGGGCAGGGGGCTTCGGGACCCTCTACCCTCACTTCCTCGTTGTTCATAAGGGGGAAACAAAGTCCCAGAGAGGCCATAAGGGCATACATCAAGGTAGACCTATCTCCTCCCTGACTTGTGACAAGGATCAAATGAGGTTCCATATATAAAGCACTCTGCAAACCTCATCTGGCCGAAGAAAGCTGCCATTGTCATGGTAGAGGACATTCTTATTGTCACTGAGCTCCTTTCTGAGGCAAAGGGCCAGAGCAGCCAGAGAGAGGGGGCTTCATGTCAGGAAGCCTTGGGTTCAACTCTCAGCACAAACATTGATTAGCAGCGTCATCCTGGGCAAGTCAACTTAATCCTCTCTCAGCCTCAATTTCATCAGCTGGAGATAATTAATACATCTGTGAAAATCAAGTGAGATAATAGATTTAAGGGTCTTTGCATACCTGAAGGCACTCTATAAGTGCCTTCCCACTGAGATGATCTTTCATTTACACAGGAGATAGCCAGCCATGTGTACACTGGTTCTTCCTTGGACTGGGGGCTCCTTGAGGGCAGGACCTTGGTTGGGCTTTCTTTGCATTGCCAGAGCTTAGCACAGAGATGGCACACTAGGGCTTACTGAAGAGCTGTTAACTGAGCAGTCATTTTTATTGTTTATTATTATTATTATTACTACTACATTTATTATATTCTAGCCTTTAAGGCATCCCCCCACCCCACAGCTCTGACATTCTGGGTTCTAAGGTTCCTCCCAGCTCTGATAATCAGTGTTCTAAGACCCCTCTCAGTTTTGACATTCTGGGTTCAAAGGGTCTTCCTAGCTCTGGCATTCTAGGTTCTAAGGTTCCTCCCAGCTCTGACATTCTGGGTTCTAAGGTTCCTCTTAGTTTTGACATCCTATTTTCTAAGGATCCTCTCAGTCCTCATATTCTATATCCTAAGGGCCCTCCAAGCCCTGACATTTTGTGTTGCAAGAGCTTCCCTGGCTCAGATATCTAAAGCAGAAATGCCAAAACACGCAGCCTATAGGTCACACGAACCCCTTTCTCAACGGGTCCCACAACACTCCAGCCAGCGACTACTACATCAGGCACCAGATGAAAATGTAATTCAGAAATATCGGACAAAATAAATAAAAATACAATAGAATGTAGCTAATGTTAACATGTGGTTTTCTGAGTCAATAAATGCCTAGAGGGATTCTTATGGACTCTTCGGGGGTCCCCGTTTCTATTTGAGTTTGACCCCCGCTGTTCTAAGGGTCCTCCTATCTCAGACGTTCTGGAGCCCACGTTCCCTCTCTCCCAGTTTCGATGTTCTATGTTCAGTTCAAATCGATAAGCAACCTACTATGCACAGATCACTGCTCCAAGCTGGGGAGGGGAAGGGATTCAAGGTTTTAGCTCCTGCTGTCATGACGCTGCTCCTATATTAAGGCAATATGCCACACATATCCGTGCACAGATAACTAGAATGATGGTGCTAATGATAGTCTGAATAATGAGAGCTGACATTCATTGGCCCAGGGCTCCAGTGTTCACAGCACACTTTATATTCATTATCTCATCTGAGTCTCACAACTACGCTGTGGGGAAGCGCTACAGATATTCACTCCATTCCGTAGATGAGGAAACTGAGGCTCGGCAGGATGAAGTGACTTGTCCCATTGCTAGTAAATGCCAAAAAGAAGATTTATTCATTCACGGGATCATATATTTAGAATTGGTAAGATTTCAGGGAGCATTTAATGGGGGTGGAGTAGGGGAAGAGAAAGGAGAAAGAGCATTATAGAATTAAGAAGCGACATGAACAGAGTCGCAAAGGGAGAAAAGTCCTGGTGCAACAACTCTGAAATATAGCTGGGGAGGGGAGGGGGGACAGGAAAGCTGAAAAGGTAGGGTGAAGCACCAGAGAGTGAAGAGCTCAGAATAGCAATTGGCAACTGCAATTGGGAGCCACTGAAAATTGTTGAGCAGCAGCAACACAAACAGATCTATGCCTAAAAGAGATAAATATGGCATGAATAGGCTATTATTTAGATGTAATTATTATATTGTTATTATAAATAGGCATTATTATAAATTTATATTATTTATATTTATTTATATATAGTCTATGTCCTAAAGCCCCTCCTAGCTCTAATGTTCTGTGTTCCCAAGGTCCTCCTACCTCTTATATTCTATGTCCTCAAGGCCCTTTCAGCCATTACATTTTGTTCTGAGTCCAACTCTGAAAGCCAGAAGGTCCTAGGTTCAAATCTGCCCTCAGACACTGTATAGCTGTATAATCCTGGGCAAATTATTTAACCCCAATTCTTTAGCCCTTACCTTTCTTTGGCTTATTGATTCTAAGACTGAAGGTGGGAGTTTAAGGGGAAAAAAAGATAAAATTAGCCTCAGGTTCAAATCTGACCTCAGACACCCTGGTCGAGTCACTCCACCCCAGTTCCTCAGCTGTTCCCGACCTTAGGTCTTAGAACCAATACACAATCTTGATTCTAAGTCTGAAGATGAGAGTTTAAAAAAAAAAAGATAAAATTAGTCTCAGGTTCAAATCTGGCCTCAGATGTCTCTTAACTATGTAACCCTGGTCAAGTCACTTAACCCCAGTTCCTAAGCCCTTATCGTTCTTCAGCCTCATTGGCTCTAAAATTGAAGGTTAGGATTTAAGAAAATAAAGCCCCTAAGATGAGCTGTTCTAAGACCCAGTTTCCCAAAATGTTCCACGTTCTACGGGCCCTTCGGTTCTAGTTCTCTATGTTCTGATTTGTCCATCCCCAGGTCTAATATTATATGTCCTGGGGGCCCTTTAGCTGATCTCTGGGTCTTGGTTCTTTTACTTGGGAAAGCCTATTCTAATGTTAATGTTCAGTATTCTTTGGTCTAAGGCTCCTCCTTTAGTTGAATAGGGCACCGGAAGACTTGGGTTCAAACCCCATCTCCAGACCTTTACTGGCTGGGACTCTGGTCAAGTACTTTCTCTGTGCCTCAGTTTCCTCGTCCACAAACGGAAGTTCCCTTCCAGCTCCCAAGCTCTCAGCTGCCCGTTCTCGGGCCCCTTCCGCGGCTCTGACATTCTAATGATTCCATCTGAGACAATATAGCTCAGATACTTCTTGTAACAAAAGAATGGAGCATCATCACCTTCCCCCTTCCCCATCGGAGGATCCAAGGAAGAGGAAAGCCAAGCCTGTTCCGGAGGAGAGATAAACCCCCAGGGGTCCCAGGCCCAAGGCTCTCTCCCATCATCCTCCGAGCAGGTCCCTTCCCTTCCCTTTTGGAAAACACAAACAAGACCTCAGCTCCTCCATTTGGGGCTTACTAATGACTGGCCTAATTGATCTCCTAGTCTGTCCTCCTTCCCCCACCCCTCCACCCCTCCCATCCACCTCCTCCTGATCGATGCTGGAATTGTTTCAAGGCTTTCTGAAAAGTCATTTTCGCTCTCTCCCCTCTGGCCCTCCCCCATTCCCCGGCCAAATAGAAAGGCCCATTGATCAGGGCCAAATCGATGGATAGAAAACAATTAAACCTAGCGGGGGCACTTGTGTGCTGAAGTTTAAACACGGGATGGAAGGAGGATGAAGCTGGTAGAGAATAAGGGAGGGGGGGATGCTCCCCTGGAGACCTGCCCCAAGGCAAAGAAGCCCACCGACACCAGGATTTAATTTGGGAAGCATTAGGTTCCACTTTGCCATTTAAACTACATTCTAGAAAGGGCCGAGCCTGGGAGCTAGGAGACCTGCGTACTAATCTTGGGCTTCTAAAATAAAAACTGGGGTTCGGCTTGGCCGATCTCTACGGCACCGTCCATCATTAATATTCTATATCCTACAGCCCCTTCCAGGTAGGATATGCTGGGATTTTAGGAGTCGCTGCACACTTCTACACACACTGTGTGAATCTGGGAAGTTCTCTCTCAGAGCCTCAGTTTCCCCTCCATAAAATTTGAGGACATAATCGTGCCCTTTGTAACCCTGCGTGTTTTATTTTATGTATTTAAAAATATTATTCCTTCCCTGCCTCCCTTTCCCCAAAGAATAGATTTTCCTATCTTACTCAGGTTGAAAGCACGCCGGCTACCCATGAACCTGAATCCACTCCCATTTCCAACCTGGGCTACCCCTCCTTAAGCAACCTGGTGCCCCCAAATCCCAGGAGCTTACCCCACGGCTCCAGACTTCGGATGATAAGAACTCCCAAATTCAGTGATCTCCCAAGGCCCCAGGTTGCAGGGATTTCTGGTGGCCCAATCACTGGCAAGAACATAGTTCTGAGAAGGGCTTCACAGGTTTCACCAGCCTATCAAAAGGGGTCCATGAGATAAAAAGGGTGAAGAATTTGAGGTTCATTCCAACTCTGATAGTCTGTGGCCTAAGGGCCCTCCCAGCTCCGGGCAAGGCACCAAGGCAGACGTGAAACACTTCCTACCCTCATGGAGTTTACGTTCTATAGGGGAAGAGGGCCTGCTCCTATATAGGTGTGTACAAAAGAGACTCAGGATGATTCTTGTGGGAGAGCACGCTAGCAGTTGTCATTCAACCATGTCTGACTCTGAGACCCCATTTGGGCTTTTCTTGGCAAAGATACTGGACTGCTTTGCCATTTCCTTCTCCAGCTCATTTGACAGATGAGGAAACTGAGGCCAGCAGGGCGAAGTAACTTGTCTAGGGTCACATAGCTAGTAAATAGTAAATATCTGAGGCTGGATTTGAACTTGGGAAGATGAGTCTTCCTTGACTCCAGGCCCAGCAGCTCTCTCCACTGTGCCACCTAACTGCCCCAACTAGCAGTTGAGGGACCAGGAAATCTCTCTTATAGAAGCTGATCTTTGGGCTAATTCTGGAAAGAAACTACAGATTCTAAGGAGCAGAAGCCAGGAGGGAAGAAGAGACTCCAGGAATGAGGGCCTTGCAGAAAGGTTATGAGATGGGAGATGGGTATGGATGTATGAGAAACAGCGAGAAGGCCATTTCGCCTGGGCCACTGGGCATGAAGGAGAATAATGTCTTAGAAGGTCCCTACGCTGACATTCTATGCCCTAAGGTCACTTCCAGCTCTCACTTAGCATAAGTCGGTCCTGTTAACTAGGTACCACCTGCAGTGGAGTCTTCGACTTAATGTCCCAGCTCTGCCACTCACCAGCTGGGTGGCCTCGGATGAGTCCCTTCTCTTCTCTGGGTGGGGGCCCTGTTTTCTCTCCTGCGAAATGACGGGGAGCAGATTGAGTGACTTCTTCCCTTCCCCTTCTGTTCTGGGGCTCGGTTATCATCGAGATAGCAATCTCCCATTGTCTAGAACAAGATTCCATTTCTGAAATGACATTGCAAATTTGTACCAACCAATTCTTCCCTTAGGAATAAAATGAGGGTTTAAAAAAAATTTTTTTTTTCTGGTTGCCATGGCCCAGAATATAGTGATTTGCAAGGCAGGCAAGTATTTTGGTGGTGGATACAGAAGCTTTTATTGGCTCATAGAATGTCAGAGTTGGAAGGGACTTTAGAATATAGAATATAAAATCTGAAAGCTGGAGGGGACCTTAAAACAGAATGCCAGATCTGGGAGGGGCCTTAGAGCCTAGAACGTCAGCGCTAGGAGGCCCTGAAGAACAGAGACTATCAGAGCTGGAAAACCCTTAGAACATAGAATACAGAAGATCAGAGCTCAGAGGACCCTGAGAACACAGAATGTCAGAGCTAGAAAGGCTCTTAGAAATCATCTAGTCTAGTCTTCTCATTCTAAAGATGAAGTAAATGAGGTCTAGAAGGAGACTTGCGCCTATCAAAGTGAGGAAAGGCAGAATTTGAACCCAGATCTTATGACCCTATTTGGTGTTTCCTGGGTATTCTGATGCCCAGAAATAGCTCGGTAGTCTCTCCTGAAATACTTACACTAAACTGGAAATACTGAGGCACATAATAGAGACAGTAACCGTCCCAAGACCAGGTGAGGAATCCTGAATGCTAGCCAGATATCTCCAAGTATCCCAGTTCAAAAGAAGCGACTTTTCTCCTACTGATGTGTCAAAGCTGACAGGGATCTCAGAGATTTTCCAATCTAACCCTTCTCTGAGCAGGAATCCTTCTAGAACCTTACAGATAAGTGGTCTTTTATCTTCCTAGTTCACTTCGGGTTCTTGGACAGACTAGGGTAGGGGACAAGCCACTGAACAGCTTAGAGTAGAAGTCCTGGGTCAGAGTTCTGGCTCTTTGCCTCACCTACATAAAACCATATTACCTCCCTCTTTTTGGCCTCAGTTTCTTCATTAAAACATGGATTTGGGAACCAATGGTCTCTCAAGTCCATTCCAGCTCTGACATTCCATTATTCCATCTAAACCTAACTCAGACTTGACCATCAGTGTGATCTTAAACAAGTCACTTCCTTTTCCGAGCATCATTCCAAATACGCTGGCCTCAGAGTCAAAAGGTCTGGGGGACTGTCCCCGTAGGGTCTCAGCCCTTCCCCTGCCACAAGGTTCTGGCCACACCCTTTCTCAATGGGCCCCTTTCTCCCAGTCACCCAATGACTCGTCCTACAAACCAGAAAACAGTTCCGAAGCCCCCATCATGCTCAGGTGCCCGGTGGACCAGGATCTGGGTTCTAGTTCCAGCTCCGTGAGCTGGGGGAAGTTCCTTCCCTTTTTTCTTTCCCTCAGGCTCCCCCCTTCACCCCGACTCCCACCTTTAAAAGGAAAGGCCTTTGCTAAATGATCCTGAAGGTCCCCCCCAAGTCTGCCATTCTGTCTTGTCTAAAAAGGGTTATCTGAGAGGCTCCCTCATTCTGGAGGGTCTGTTAGGAACAAGCCACAGCTCTCATTAAAGGCTGCAAACTTCGCTGTGTGTGTGTGTGTGTGTGTGTGTGTGTGTGTGTGTGTGTGTATGTGTGTGTAAGTTAATAGACCCAGTGACTCCCTGGCTCCGGGCTCTCATCAGGACAGGAGAGGTGGGGCTCCCTCTCCTCCCTCTCCTCTGCCTCGGTCTTCCCTGCCTGCTCAGCCGCCCGCCCGTCTGGTTACACCTGCTTAGCTCACTGACAGTTCCTCACAGCCTTGGCCCCTCACAAGCCTTGTTGGCTGCCGTCCAGCCACAGACTTATGGCTCCTCATCACACTTGGTTTCTTTCCACGCCCTTCCCCACCCCCCCACCCTCACTCCCCATTCCCAGCCCAGGCAGGAATTGGTCTGGGGGACCCGAGCGATTCCCTGGGGCCCCTCCCAGCTCAAAGCCCAGGAGCACGGCTCCCCTTGGATTTCCCTCTTGGACTGTCAGAGCCAAAGAGAGGCCGGAACAGATCTTTGGGTCCAAACCATTCATTTCTGAGGAAGCCACTGGAACCACGAGAGGGGCTTGTTCAAGGTCGCTGTCAGGGAGGGTCAGAGCAAGGACGACAGATCGTGGGTCTCTCCGAGTCCCAGCTTTTGCCTCTTATATCAAATGCAGCTAAATGGGCCGGTTTATTCCGCCTTTCCCCCCCCCCTTCCCTCCCAATTTTAAAATAGGCCCATCCACTTCCCCAGCTCCCAGGTGCTGTGTCGGCATTTAGGGATCCAATCTGGCCTGTGGAGCCAAACTGCCAACGCTCTGATGTCTTCCCGTGAATCACAACCAAATCCTTACCCGGGGACTCGGCAAAGGGAGCCACCCCCTCCCCCTCCCTGCTTTCTAGGCCCCTGACTAAGCCCTCCCCGCAACTGGGGAAATGGGAACCACCAGAAACTCAGCCCAAAGTGTAAATCCTACCATCAGAGAGCATCCACGCCAGGGAGGAGGGGCCTGAGAAGGCACACCTGAGAGAGAGAAGAACTCACGCCATGGAGAAGGGGAGAGGCAAGTGACTTGACCAAGGTCACACAGCCACTGTATCTATCCTATATCAGAAGTGAGACTTGAACCCAGATGTCCCTGAAGGGAAGCCAGTTCTTTAATTCCTCAGTCACACTGTCCGGGGTCCAAATAATAAAAATAGCTCACACTTATAGAACCCTTTAGAGTTTGCAGATAGAAATATACACACAAAATCTCTGATGAATTTATTTGATTATGTTGAAGACAGAGTGTCAGAGCTATAAGGGTCCCCTAAGGTCAAAGAATGTCTGAACTGGGAGGAACCTTGGAACAGAAAATGTCAGAGCTGGGAGGGAGCTTAGAACAGAGGATGTCAGAGCTGGGAGGGAGCTTAGAACAGAGAATGTCAGAGCTGGGAGGGAGCTTAGAACAGAGAATGTCAGAGCTGGGAGGGTCCTTAGAACAGAGAATGTCAGAGCTGGGAGGGTCCTTAGAACACAGAATGTCAGAGCTGGGAAGGTCCTTAGAACAGAGAATGTCAGAGCTGGGAGGGAGCTTAGAACAGAGAATGTCAGAACTGGGAGGGAGCTTAGAACAGAGGATGTCAGAGCTGGGAGGGAGCTTAGAACAGAGACTGTCCGAGCTGGGAAGACCCTTAGAAGAGAGAATGTTAGAGCTGGAAGGGCCCTTAGGATTCAGATTGTCAGAGATAGGAAGGTCCTTAGAACCCAGAATGTCAAGCCTGGGAGGACCCTCAGAACACAAGATGTCAGAGTTAAGAGGAGCCTTAGAACATAGACTATCAGAGCTGGTATGGGGGACTCTTAGAACACAGAATGTCAGAACTGGGAGGGCCCCTAAAGCCCAGAATGTCAGGGCTGGGAAAGCCTTTAAATAGAGAACAGAAGATGTCAGAGCTATGTGGGGCCTTGGAACACAGACTGCCGAAACTGGGGGAAAAAAAACAATGCCAGAGCTGGGAGGGCCCTGAATATACAATGTCAGAGTTAGAAAGGGACCTCAGAACATAGTCAGAGCCAGAAAGCAGCTTAGAACATAAAATGGCAGCACTAGAAAGGCTCTCAGAATGTGAAAAGTTAGAACTACAAACCCCAAAAACCAAGGGTGGTGGCCAAGAACAGGCATGGCTCTGAGCCCTGGGACAGAAAGACCAATAAGCAGGCAGAATCCTGGCCTGACTAGAAGACCAGACCAGGAGGAGAAGGGGGTTAGGGTTGAGAGCAAAGAAAAGAGGCTGAGCTCCCAGAACCCTCCCACAGTTGTTCCAGCTCCTCTCTGTCCTGGAGCTGGGAACCCCACAGAGGCCTTGGCCTGCAGGAGGATCTCTCCTCCACCTCCGGTCTTGAAACATGAAATCTCAACATAATTCCTGGGCTCAGGGTTGGGGGTCTTTGGAGTCCTCATCTCTCTCTTCAGATAAAGCTCCTCTCATGAAATGTGGGGACCGCTTCTAGGCACTATATTCTAGACTAGGACGGGCCAGAAAGAAGACCAAGTGCAACCCCTTCATTTTATGGAGGAAGAAACTGGGATCCAGAGAAACCACCTGATTGGCCCAAGGCAAGGTCAGCACTATTCGAACCCAGGTCTTCCAAATCACAGACCACGAATTGTCCCAGAGCCTCTAAAAGAGTCTCTACAGCAGTCATACCGACAGAGGGGAAGAACAGATCCTCCCCAGGTCCCCTAAATACAACATCCCCACCTCCACTCCCACCAACTCTTCCTTCTAGCTGCCAGGAGTCCTTCCTACCCCCAAATGAAAAGGAACTGGAAGCCAGGAATACTGGCTCTGACATTTATTGTGTGTCACTCACTAGACATTTCCTCTCAGAATCTTTCCTCACCTGTAAAATGGGAATAGCAATCATTGTACTTTCTCTGTAAACCCGAAAGTTCTAATAAAATGGAAACTGTCACTGTTTTTTAGTAATGGGGGGGGGGGGGGAGAACCTGCTATTGTTGGCCTTGGGCTAGGCTCTGGAGACACAAAGACACACACACACACACACACACACACACACACACACACACACACACTCTCACACCCAGAGTCCTTGCCCCTTACATTTCTATAGCAGCCTTGCATATATTATCTTCTGTCTTCTGACTGGTCATGGAAGAAGGATCCAGGGGAGAAGGGGGGAGAAGTTCCGAGAGCTGGAAGTCAAAGGGGCCTGGCCGGGGCCCCTCCTAAAAGGGGGTCCAACCTAGGGCCACCCTACAACCATTGAGCTGCCTCTAGAGCTCAGCCGAGGGAGAGAACACGGCCATATGTCTGTGTGTATGTATATATGTGTGTGTAGATATATTTATATGTATCTGTTTGCATAGATACATAGATACAAAAGGATTGTATATAGATATCTATATATCTACATGTAGATACAAAAGGATTGCATATAGATATCTATTTATCCACAGATAGATACAAAGGGATTGTCTATAGCTATCTATTTATCTACATATAGATAGAAGGGGATTTGGCGAGAGGTGGGAAGAGGCTGAGCTTAGGACTTGCTAACACCGATGGGGGCTCGAAGCACCGCAGCAGAAAGCAATACTTTGTGGGATCGATCCCTGGTTTGCCAAGATCCCTGGGGTGGGTCTCTCTGGGCCTCAGTTTCCCCCTCCAGGAACCTTTTCCCTACCATCTAACCCTGCTTGATGCTAATTAGATTATAGTAAGTACTAATTGCTAAGTCATTAGCTCACTAATAGCAAATAGCTAATTACTATTCTTATCCTACACATAAAACCGGGATCATTAGAGCATACTGTGAATCACGGAATCCTAAAATGTCAGAGTTGAGAGGGACTTTGGAACAGAAAATACGGAGGATGAGAGGCTTCTTAGAACCGGGAATGTCAGCGCTGGAAGGACTTTAGGACATGAAACGTGGGGGCTAGGAGGAGTCTTAGAACAAGGAATGTCGAGGAACCTCAGAACCCAGAACGTCAGTGTTCAGAAGAACTTTGGAATATGGAATGCCTGAGACGGGAGGAGCTTTAGAAGAGAGAACATCAGGACTGGGAGAAGCCTTAAAACAAGGATTGTCTGCTCAGAAGACAGAGAGCCAGGCACTGGGGGTAGGCGGTGGGGTTCCGGGGTTCAAATCTGGCCTCAGACTCTTCCTAGCTGTGTGACCCTGGGCAAGTCACTTCACTCCCATTGCCTAGTCCTTACCGTTCTTCTGCCTTGGAAACAATATACAGTATTGATTTTAAGATGGGAGATAAGGGTTATTTAAAAAACAAAAAACAAGCATTGGAAGACCTTAGAACAAAAAATATCAAGGCTGGAAGGGGCCTTGGAATATGGAACATCATATGTATAACCCAGTGGAATTGCCTGTCAGCTCCAGGATGGGGGAGGGAAAGAACATAAATCATGGAACCATAGAAAAATATTCTTAATTAAAAAAGAATATGGAGGGCAGCTGGGTAGCTCAGTGGATTGAGAGTCAGGCCTAGAGACGGGAGGTCCTAGGTTCAAATCTGGCCTCAGACACTTCCCAGCTGTGTGACCCTGGGCAAGTCACTTGACCCCCATTGCCCACCCTTACCACTCTTCCACCTTGGAACCAATACACAGAAGTTAAGGGTTTAAAAAAAATTTTAAAAAAAAGAATATGGAATATTAGAGGGGGGGGGCAGCCTAGAACCCAGAATGTTAGAGCTAGGGGGTCCCTTAAGGACACAGAATATCAGGGCTGGGAGATATCTTTTATTTTATCTAATCTAATGCCCATAGTCATCCAGCAAGCTCAGTCCAGAATCTGGGCTATTTCTCTCCATATTTCCTCCCCCAATATTGGGGGTTCTTGTTCTATTATTATATATGTATTATTATTTTATGATGATGATGACTATCGCATCTTTCCAGAAAATCTACGCCGTGCCCAAGTCCGAAGCAGCAGCGGGGCCTTGTGGAGGCTGGGTCAGGCGCTGTGCCTCCTGCCAAGCCCGCTGCCTCGTCTCACCCGTCCACCCCAACCCCCCCACTCTGTGGGGTAAGATGGAAGCGGCCCCATCTCTCCCTTCTCCAAAAAAAGAAGAAGCCTAAACTTAGAAAAAAAAATGGATTGAAAATGCAATTGGGCCTATCGGAGCTCACAAATGCATTCGACACGGGGGCTGAGGGGGCTTCTCCCTGGCAGAGGGGAGGCAGAGGAAGCTGGGACCCCATGAATTATTCATCGGAGGCTGTCTCACAGAATTTCACTGTGGAAAAATGAATTGGGGACTCTATAAAAAAAGGGGGGGAGAGAGAAGAGGGCGGGAAACTTTAGCGAGGCCTGGGGAGGGCATGAAAGGGGCCAACCATCTTGGGGGAGGGGGGCCCAGGCAGGGATCCGCTATGAAAGCTAAGAAAAAAAAAAGTACCTCACACTTTCTGGCCTTTGTTTCCTGTCTTAAGGAGCCACAGCCAGGCTTTTTGATGACAGGCACCCATCCATTGGTTGGCATGGGTGAATTCAAGGTCCTGGGGGGGGGGGGAGTGGGGGGGAGGAGGAGAAAGACTTGTCTGTCTGAGGCCCTTCAGAGAGCTGACATTGACACTGACTCCCACCCCCTGCCTTCTCAGCAAGCCCCCTCCTTCAAATCAGCCAGCCTCATTTGTTAGGGCCCCAGGCCCTGGCTGCAGCCTGGGCCCGCCTGGCTCTAGAGATGGGAGGGGGCGGCTGACAGGAGCAGAATTTTAGGAGGTTCACAAGCCAAGCTGCCTGGAGATCAGGGATCTCAGCCTGGGAACCCAGAAATATCCTCTGAGATCACGTCATTAAACGTTGGCAAGGGAGGGGAAACTGAGGCAGAGGGGCAACCGAGCTTGCCTAACGTCCCCTGACCACTGAGCGGCCCTTCCGCAGCGAACATTTTCTATTCTAGAGTCTCCTCCCGTTCAGGATATTCTCTGCATCCTCGCTTCTGCTTCTGAAGGCAGTTCCCAGCTCCATCTCCTGAAGTCTCACAGAAATCAGTCCACATCAGAGCTGGAGAGGCCTCCAGAGATCATTTCAAAGATGAGGAAACTGAAACCCAGATAGGGCAAGGGGCTTGCCAGGGGCCACACAGCCAGGAAGTGGAAACATGGAAAACCAGGACTCCAACCTATGTCTCCTGCCCCTTGAGTCCAGGCAGGGCCCTTTCTATTCTATTCGGGCCATCTCCCTCCCTCCCCCTGGGGTCCCCTGAATAACGCCAGGCCCGGGGTCCCCAGAAAAGGTGGGGGGGCTTCCCTCCTTCTCAACCTCCCCAGCAGGGAGGGGCAGGGCAGGGACAGAGGACGGGGAACAGGGGACAGGGAAGGGAGGGGGTTGACTCGGGGAGCCGGAGAGAGGGGGAGCCTCAGTTCCCTTTAACTCGGCCACTTAAAAATAAAAATGAAAGG
This sequence comes from Gracilinanus agilis, assembly GCF_016433145.1. Taxonomy (NCBI): domain Eukaryota; kingdom Metazoa; phylum Chordata; class Mammalia; order Didelphimorphia; family Didelphidae; genus Gracilinanus; species Gracilinanus agilis. Next base: position 726,981,450 of record NC_058130.1, on the reverse strand, counting down.
GGGCTTTTGAAAGGCACGAGCAGGCCCCCCAGAGAAGACCTTTTCTGTGCTATCAAAGGCGGCTGCAGCGGCTGTCTCTCACTGCACGGCGGCTCCGAGGGGCCCGGCCCGGTTGCTTTGGTCTCCACGGAAAGACCTTCTTAATTGGCTCCAGGCACAAGGTTAGAAGCCTCCTGCCTTCCCAGCCTGGGCCTGGGCTCCTGGAAACCAATCCTAGAGCGGGAGGGTGAAGGGGGCCTCCACGCCAGATCCCAAGAATGCTCACCCAATGTCCAAAGGCTAGGATGAGTCCCAGAATGAGCCAGAGAGAAATCAATGGCTTTGGGGTGAGTTTGGGGAGGGGGGGAGGAGGATCCACCGGTGGAAAAAACTAAAAAAAAGGAAAAAAAAAGACCCCTTCTCTAATTTCTTGTTCCCCCGCCCCAAAACATTTGTCCTATTTTACAAAACAAGGAAGATGACTTTCTTAACAAATTGCACATATATTGGGGTTCCAGAACTCTCATTTTCCCAGTATTTTGAGGTTCACAAAACCTTTGTCTCACAAGAAGTCTGGGAGGGTAGGATTATTAACTCCATTCTAAAAGTGGGGAAACTGAGGCTCAGAGAAGAGAATTAACTCACTCAATTTCACATGAGTAGTGTCAGAGCTGGTCTAGGAAATTCTGTTCTCTTAGGCTTGGAAGGGTTCGTGGAGGTTATCCAACCTAATGCCCCCATTGTACAGAGGAGAAAACTGAGTCTCAGAAATGGAAGGAGCACGAGGCAGTCATTCAATGGGTTAGTGGTGAGGCGAGGGATGGAATTCAGGCAACCTGACCCTTTGCCCAGCTCTTCCTCCCATCCTCACCCCCAAGGCCCTGCTCTGACCCACTTCTGAGAGTAGGAAATTTTGAAAATGGAAGATGATCATTTACTAGCTAAAGGGCCTACCCCCTTCCATCCCCCCATGCCAAGTAACACCTTCCAGCCTCTAATCATCCTCGGCCTCAGAGAGGGAAACAAGACCCCCAAAGTGGGTCAGGGCCTACCCTCGAGCTGACCGGGGGCAAGAAATGACATTGACAACAGGCAAGAAACTAACAGCCTCCTCCTGCCACCCCTTCTTACCTCCCTCAGCCCCCAAGTCCACATGAGGCAGAAGGACATCATTCAGCACTGCCCTGTCCTTCTAAAACTTAGGAGAGACGTCTTCATTTAACTACGGCTACACGGCGAGGGTCAGAGGCAAGACGGGAACACAGATTTCTGACAAATCTGGCATTCTAGGTACTAGGCTACCCTTGTTCTCCTGCCCAAATGCCACCCTCCTCCATGAAGCCTTCCTTCATATCTTGTTCTACCTCCTCCCTAACCCCAGCCAAGAGTGATCACTTGAGATAGTTGGGTAGCATCAGGACTAGAGTTGGGAGGATTCTAGGTTCAAATCTAGCCTCAGACACTTCCTGGCTTAGGTGACTCTAGGCAAATCTTTTAATCCTGACTGCCTAGCTCTTGCTGCTCTTCTGTTGTAGGGTTTAGAAAAAAGAATAACAATTTTTTAAAGCATGATTTCTATTCCCCCCCCCCCAAATCCTTAGAGCCCTCCTTGGATGGCAGAACCTTTCAAATAGTTCTTGGCACACCCTTCTTTGTACACTGCATTCATTGTCTGTGAGTTTTATCTCCCACTGAAAGCTGTGAACACTCTAGGGACAGGACCCCTTCCCCATCTCTAACCCAGCTGTCTCCTCCCACAGTGGGCAGCACAGCCCCTCTCTGAGCACCCTTCTATCCATCTACCCCCAACAGCCCCGTGGTTTGGGAAATTTTGGATGGGTGGGCATTGGGGGAAACCAGGGGAAGTGGCTCCAGGCCTCCAAAGGCTACGAGTACATAAAAACAAGCACTCTCAAAACCCAGAGATACCTGGGTCTTGTCAGAGATAAAACAGAGGCATTCTCCCTTCCCCCTCCCCCATTTATTTCTCTCTCTCTCTCTTTCTCTCTCTCCCTCTCTCTCTCTCTCTCTCTCTCTTTCTCTCTCTCTCTCTCTCTCTCTCTCTCTCTCTCTCTTTCTCTCTCTCTCT
>NC_058130.1:726940988-726974651 GCF_016433145.1 Gracilinanus agilis | reverse complement strand
GCAATTTTGGTTTTAGAATCAGGATTTGAATTTGAATTCTGATTCTGCCACCAATGTAATCTTAAAAAAGTCTCTTGGAATTTTTTAGCCTCAGTTTCCTCATATTTAAAATAAAGATGAAGGAAGGAAGGAAGGAAGGAAGGAGGGAAGGAAGGAAGAGAGGGAGGGAGAAGGGAAGGAAGGAAGAGACGGAGGGAGAGAGGGAGGGAGGGAGGGAGGGAGAGAAGAAGGAAGGAAGAGAGGGAGGGGGAAGGAAGGGAGGAAGGGAGGGAGGGAGGGAGGGAGGAGAGCATTCTTTTCTCTCTTTAGGCCATAGCTTCTTTCAAACAAGGGGACTGAATTCAATGAGCTCTAAATTCCTCCCAGGTTCTGACATTCTAAGGGCCTTCCCAGTTCTACCATTATCTTTCCCTGTTCTAAAGGCCCTCCCAGCTCTGGCATCTTGTGTTCTAAGGACCTTCCCCTCTTCTATCTTCCAAAGTCCCATCCTGTGCTAAGGAATTCTTAGGACCCACAGGAACACTGGGAAGGGTAGAAGAGGGGAAGAGGGAGAAGGAAGTGCCAGATTGGCAGCCATAAGTAGATGAACCTTAAGTCTATTTGGGCCCCAGCCTGAGGAGTCCTTTCCAGGCCACCCCCAGTCACTTGCCCTAAGGTCAGCAGGAAGGGAGAGGGGAAGAGCCCAGGCCCCACTCCACCCAAGGCCCCAGGCAGGACCATCCCGTTGTCTGGGGATAAGAGGCAGACAGAGGAGGCAGTGAAGCGAGACCAGGAGCTCAATCCCCTTCTCCCCCTCTGCTCCCCCAGATCAAGCCCGTTCCACCCTTCAGGTCAAAGGAGAAGAAGCTGCCACTGATGGGCTGGTGAAGAGGCCCTCTCCCTCTCCAGCTGGGCCAGGATAAGCGGCTCAAAGGACCCCAAGGAACAAAGGGTCTTCCTCTCTTCCCCCCAACCCCACTCCCACTCCCACCCTCACCTCTAGGGGCTGGGGCAGAGCAGAGGGTTCCAAAAATGGCCAGAAGGAGAGAGATGCCCACAGGAAGAGGGCATTTTCAAGTCAACTCCACATATTGATTAAATGTCTACTGTGTCCGGGGCCCCAAACTCAGGGCTGGGGTCACAAACGAGAGTCAGGGGGTAGGGAAACTGGTCCAGGTACACAATTAAGTCTCATATAAGGACATGTGAAATCAGCCCAAAGATGCTGAAGCACTGACTGAACAGGAGAAGTTCTGCCTCAGATATTTACTGGCTATGTGACCTGGGCAAATCATTAAGCTCTCTCTGCCTCAGTTTCTTTGTCTGTGAAACAAGAAGGCGAGGCTCAATAACCTCCAAGATCCCTTCCAGTTCTTATGAAATGAGGTTGAAGCCGGAGGGATCGGGAAAGCTTCTGGTCCTCAGAACTTATCTAGCCCAATTCCCTCATTTTACAAAAAAGAAAACTGAGTCAGAGTGAGGGAAAGGACCTACCCAAAGTCACCCAGGTAGACAGCATGAGAGATTGGGCAGGGGGCCCCTCCAAGAATCTTTAAGCATCAAAGAACACCTGGGCTAGGACCCTGGATTCTGCCTCTCTCCCTGACCCCCTGCTTGGGGAAGCCTGAGGAAAGGGTGACCAGGAAGGAGAAGAATCTACCTCCTGCACAGTGGGACAAGGAAGCTTGCAGACTGATGGGGAGCCAGGGAGATCTGGCTGAAAGACCTGAGGGTTATAGGGGACCACAAGTCCACAGATCATAGTCATGAGAAGGGGTCTTAAGAGATGATGTAGTCCAACCTTAGAGCAATTTAATGATGGAAGGGATGGCCTTTGGCATTAATGAGCTTCTTATCTTTGAGTCTGGATGTTCCTGACTAAGGATGAGGTCCCTGTCCTGGATGGGAGATAGATGAGGTCAACTCTACCCGCACTAAGTCCTGAATCGAAATAATCCAAACTACCTCCAGAGCTGGAGACTCAAGGCACTTTGGGGAGGATAGAGAGGAGTTGCCCCGGATACAGGGGTGTGCCCTGAGCATCACATGAAGCCTGGGCACTGCCCTATTCCTCTCCCCTTACCTTCAGTCTTAGAATCAATACTGTCAGTTCCAAGGCAGAAAAGCAGTAAAGGCTAGGCAATGGGAGTTAAGTGACTTGCCCAGGATCATCCAACTGGGAAGTGTCTGAGGCCACATTTGAACCCAGGACCTCCAGGTCTTGTACTCTATCCAATGAGCCACCTAGCTGCCCACCCCCTGCAACATAAAGCATCAAGGACGCTGAGAGGCTGACTCTGACATAGCCAATATGGGTCAAAGGAAAGTTGTGAATTCAGATCTTTCAGGCTTCAAGGCCAGCTCTCTGCATGCCTCAGTGTCCCTCCCACAGACCATCCCCAGGACAACATCTGACGCTTGAAGACGGGACCTGCTTATTGTTTTCTCTCTGAATCCCCGGCCCCTAGCAGGGCCTTGACCATGAGTGGGCGCTTAATAATCGCTGGCCTCGCCTGGCTGGGATCGTCTGCAGAACGAGGCAGGGGCCCAGATTCCCAGACTTCTAGGCATGGAATACTGCAGCCACTGTCAGACTCAGCTGATGCATTGCTTGGTTTTGCTGAACTATTTTTTCCCCGCTTTTTTTTTTTTTTTATTCTTTGTTACAAGGGATGGCTCTCTGGGAAGGGGAGGGGATAGATATATTTGGAAATGAAGGTGATGTAAAAACAAACTATCGATAAAACAGTTTTCAATGAGGGAGTAGTGGTCCCAGGGGCCTCCCAGGTCCCTTCTGCCCTTAAAATTCCTACAATCCCCTCCTGGATGTCACTTCCAAGATGGCCCTGGCCCCTCCCAGACCAGAAGTCAGCCCCACTCCCCCTGAGTCACCCATACTCTGCCCTCTCTCCGGTGAAACTCCTGCTATCTTATCTTCATCTCCTAAGACTCAGCCAGACTCCCAGTGGGCCCGGATAGACCAGGGCCAGGAATGGCCCCAGCCCTTTTCCTCCTCCATCAAAAATGCTTCCTTCCTCCTTCCCCCACTTACTGCCTCTTATTCTTCTAACCTTCGAACTTTCTTCCAACTCTGGCACTCAAGGCCCTCCGGAGTCTGATGAAAACTTCACAGGGAGCTGGAATAGGTCAAGAATCAAATGCCAAGTTTGGAGCCGGAAGCTTCGATCAGAATCCCTGCTTTGTCACGTACTGACTGTGTGTTTTTAGGCAGGCCACTTTGGGCCCCCCAGACTCAGTTTCCTTACTTGTGAAATGGGAAAAAACACTGGCTTGCAAATCTCAAGTCAAAGTGAGAAGAAGCCTTTATTAAACTCTTAGCCCAGGCACTGTGCTGAGCTCAGGAGAAACAACACGCAAACATCCATGCATAGTCTCAGATGCTCCCTGGCTGTGTGATCTTGGCCAGGTCACTTAACTCTCATTGCTGAGTCCTTACCACTCTTCTGCCTTGGAACCAATGCTTAGTATCAATTCTAAGACAGAAGGTAACGAGTTAAAAACAAAACACAAATAAATATCTACGCACAAATAAGATATATAGATAGACTGACAGACAAGTAAATAGATGGATGAGCAGATGGATGGAGGGATGGATGGATGGATGGATGGATGGAGGGATGGAAGGATGGAGGAATGGAAAGATGAAGGAATGGATGGATGGGAGGATGGATGGATAGAGGGATGGAGGGTGGGATGGATGGAGGGAGGGATGGATGGATAGATAGAGGGATGGATGGATGGATGGATGGATAAGATAAACTGGAGATAATCTGAGAGGGAAGGCACTACCAGCATGAAGGAGCATTGAAGCTTCTTGCAGAAAGAAGGACTTTAGCTTAAACTTGAGGAAAACCAGAGAAAAATGTTGTACAGCCATTTATCACTCATGTTCAACTCTTCGAGACCCCCATGGCAGAGATATTGGAGTGGTTTGCTATTTCCTTCTCCAGTTCATTGTATAGACAAGAAAACGGAGACAAACAAGGTGAAGTGACTTGTTCAGGGTCACACTTCTGGGGGCAGATTTGCACTTGGGTCTTCTTTATTCCAGACCTGGCTGCTCTGGTAGTTACTGGTATGATTAAGTGTGAGGCTCTTCCACTTAGTAGCCTCAGTTTTCTCCTCTGTGAAATGAGGGAAGGGGACTAGAAAATGTTTAACAGCCCTTTCTGCCCTATAGTCTAGGGTCACACACACACCCCATCCCTCCAGTCTGGGTGGACCTTCCACTTTCTTGCTCTGGTATCTTGGCTCACACCCTTCCTTCTTTCCCAGAAGGAGGGTGTGGTGGAAGGCATCCTGGACCTGGAGTTCTATCCCATGAGTCTGAGCCCCACCTCTCTCTTCCAGGGCATGAGCCACCCTTGCTACCTGCAGGACCTTTTGGGGGGTCTCTAAAATAAAGAGGTTGGATGAGTCGATGCCTGAGGCTTCCTTTCAGCTCTCAAGGCTTTGAGTTCTCACTGTCTCACAAAGCAAACTTCTGCAGCTGAGCTGGACCTGGGATCAGAAAATCCTGAGTTCAGATCCTACCTCTGACCCTTATTAGCTGTATGAGCTTGGGCAAGTCAATCGACCTTCCTAAGCCTCAGTTTCCTCATCTGTAAATGAGGATAATAATAATAGTCCTCACTACACAGGGGTGTTGTTAGGATCAAATGAGAAAACCCTATCTAAAAGCTATTGTCATTACTACTCATGAGCTTTCATGAGCCTCAGTTTCCCCATAAGTAAAATAAGAGAGAAACCAGAGGACTTAATACGGGGAGTGTTCTTAGATCTAGTCCAATCTACTCATTTTACAAAACTGGTATTCACTTGTTTTTTGGTCCTATCCGAGTCTGTGACCCAAGTAGGGGTTTTCTTGGCAAAGATACTGGAGTGATTTGCCATTGCTTTCTCTGGCTCATTTTACAGATAAGGAAACTGAGGCCAACAGGATTAAGTGACTTACCCAGGCTCACATAGCTAGCAAGTGCCTGAGACCAGATTTGAACTCAGGGAAGTCAATCTTCCTGACTTCTGGCCCAGAGTAGTTGCTCCCATTTTACACACAGGGAAAGTGAAGTCCAGATTATGTGGCCCACTTTCCCTATCTGGAAGATGAAGGGGTCCCCAAGAGTTAGGACTGGAAGGGATCACAGATCCCTTTTCTTTCCCTCTTGCAGCCTCTTGCATTGGTGTGAGGGTAAAAGCCAAACTTCACTCATCTCCGTCTCCCCCTGAGGGGGGTTTGAGGATGGGAGGATTTCAACAGGAGAAACCGGGGGAAGGAGAGGACATTCCAGGCAGAGGGCAGATTACAAGTGAAGATATGGTGAAAGAGAAACCTGGGACACAGATACACATACACTCACTCATATTATTGTGGGGAGGGACTTTGGGCTGTATAGACTTGTCTGGCCTGGCATTAAGGCTAGAATAATAAAGATGCTGAGGTGGCAAGGTAGCTAGAGTACTAGGTCAAGTCGGGAAGAACTGAGTTCAAATCCAGCCTCAGACAGTGTGTCGGAGCTGTGGGAGCCTGGGCAAGTCTCTTAACCCCATTTGCCTCAGTTTCCTCATCTATAAAATGAGCTGGAGAAGGAAAGGGCAAACTAGCCATGTGACCCTGCACAAGTCACTTAACCCTGTTTGCCTCAGTTTCCTCATCTGTAAAATGAGCTGGAGAAGGAAAGGGCAAACCACTCCAGGATCTTTGAGGCAAAGTAAACTGAACACTAGACTTGAAGATGAGTTCAAATCCTAATTCCATCTCTGAGACTCAGTTGCTGTGACTGTAAAATGGAGTTAATACTTGCACTTAAAGGCCCTCTCCCTCAAGACTTATCTCTCTTTTAACTCTAACCTTTTGTTCTAGTAACAACTCTTAACGGGGGAAATGGGGGTTAAGTGACTTGCCCAGGGTCACACAGCTGGTGCTCTATCCACTGTGCCACCTAGCCGCCTATCTCTTCCATGCCTCTTGGGCAGACACAAGGAATGGATGAGGAGTGGGATGGGGATAGAGCCCAGATTTTTGGGGGTCATCTGCTCCAACCCCATCACTTCCCGAAAGTCAGAAGACCCCGCGAGCTTCAGTCAGTGACTTGATCAAGAGTCCCAGCGCAGAGCCAGGGGTCTAGCTGAGGTCCTTTCACTTGTGCCCCCAATTCAGTGCCTTTTCCATGATGCCTAGATTAAGTCAACTGGAGGGGTAGGATGGGGCAGACTGAGCGTCAGAGACCTGCTGCTCTTTGTGATGTGAGAAATCGTTTCAAGTTGATTCCCAAATTTATTTATTAAGTACGTGTAAAGTCTGGGGCTGAGTACTAAGGAAGATAAAGAAATAAGGTCAGGGACAGCAAGATGGCTCAGTGGACAGAGAGCTAGACCTGGAGATGGGACGTCCTGGGTTCAGATGGGAGGACTCAGCCGGTTCTTAGCTGTGTGATCCTGGGCAAGTCATTTGACCCTGTAGCCTAGCCATTCCTGCTCTTCTGGTTCCAAGGCAAGGGCTAGTTGAGATGTTCTCTCCAGTCTCCCCAGCTCTGCCATTCTCTCTGGTCCCAAACAATGAGCGCTCTCCAGCCTTTCCCTGGCTCACATCCACGTAGTCATGTCTTAGGGGCTGGGGGAAGAAAGACCCGAGGGAAGAGAGAAAAAGCGAGGAGAGAGAAGAGGGATAAAGAGAGAAGAAAGAGGGACAGAGACGGGAAAAGGAGAGGGAGAAAAGGAAGGAGAGAGGTTCCATTCTTTCCTACCCCCTTAAGAAGCCAACCCCGCTCCCATTATGGCGTAATCTAGCTTGGCCTTCCCTCGACATCTCTCTACCTCCAGGGAGCTCTCCGAGCACCCCACCGGGCTGAGGTCGGGGGTCAGAGGATCAGAGGCAGCTGCTACTGCCCCAGCCTCCCATCAGCCAGGAGGGTCCCCTATTGCAAATGGCAGGATCCCCTCCCAGAGGCAGCAGGGCCTCCCTCCTCCACGCCCCCTGCCTCCCATGATGTCTAGGGGCCCAGGCGGGAAACATGTACAAGCATGCAGGGGTCAGTGACCCGAGGCTAGGGCCGGGTGGTCCCACAGCTGTTTGAGGCCAATCTTGTTGTGACCTCACCTCCCAGAGGGGTAAGGGGAGCCGGCAGGAGAAGGGAGGCAAGCCCGGCTCTCTCTCAGGGAGGCAGCTCCCAACACCATTTCCCTGGGGTCCATTCTCTCTCCCTCCCCATCAGCTGTGGAGAAGCCAGGTCCCAGGGAGAGGCTGAAGGCACAGACTACCCCAATCATGGAACGTCAGGGAAGAAGGAGGAACTTCAGAACACAAATATGGAAGCTAAAAGGAACCTTGGAACAGCGTGTCGGACATGGGAAGATACTCAGAAACTGCAATATTAGAGCCAGAAGAGGACCTAGATTACAGGATGTCAGAGCTGGAGGGCCCTTAGAACAGAGAATGTCAGAGCTGGGAGGGTCCTTAGAACAGGGAATGTCAGAGCTGGGGGAGACCTTAGAACAGGGAATGTCAGAGCTGGAAGGGCCCTTAGAACAGAGAATGTCAGAGCTGGGAGGACCCTTAGAACAGGGAATGTCAGAGCTGGGAGGGACCTTAGAACAGAGAAGGGCAGAGCTGGGAGGGAGCTTAGAACAGAGAAAGATTTTTTTATCAAGAATTCAGATAAAAGGGGCAGCTAGGTGGCTCAATGGGTAGAGAGCCTATGTTTAGAAGGAAAGTCCTAGGTTCAACTGTGGTCTCAGACGCTTCCTAGCTGTGTGACCCTGGGCAAGTTACTTCACCCCCACTGCCTAACCCTTACCGTTCTTCTGCCTTGGAACTGATACTTAGTACTGATTCTAAGATGGAGTGTAAGGGTTTGTTTTTGTTTTTGTTTTGTTTTGTTTTTAAAAGAAAAAAAAAAGAAAGAAAAGCTAGCAGGGTCAAGGACATGCTTTTTAAGAATGGAGGAGACATGAGGGAAGCTAGGTGGCTCAATGGATGGAGAGGTCCTGGGTTCCAATCTGGCCTCAGATACTTCCTAGTTGTATGACCCTGGGCAAGTCACTAGATCCCCATTGCCTAGCCCTTACCGCTCTTCTGCCTTGGAACCAATACTTAGAATTGATTCTAAGAGAGACATTAAGGGTTTAAAAAAAAAAAAAAAGAATGCAGATAAAGGAATAGTTAGCCACATTTGTGCATTTTTCAATGGGAGAAAGCTGGGAGGGATCAAAGTAGATCCTTTAACAGAGCGGAACAAAGAGTGGACTCGAATCAGCTGAAATGTATCAGGGCTCCATGGAAAATCTTATCCTTGGGTTCAAGAAATTGCCTTTGCAAACAAAGATTGGAAAGACATGGCTGGCTAGACAACAATTCCTCCGAAAATTATATGGGAGTTTTGGTGGGCTGTAATTTGAATATGAGTCAACAGTCGGATAGGACAGCCAGAAAAGCTAATGTAATCTCTCTCCCGATCTCCAGTCTCACATTGTCGGACACTTGAAGCTCGATATCCCGGAGACATCTTCAAACTCAACATGCCCCCAAACAGAACTCATCGGCTTTCCCCGCCAAGTCTTCCCATCCTTCAAACATCCCTCTTCCTCTCACGGGCACCGGCATCCTTCCAGTCGCTCAGGTTCTCGTCCCCTTGGCATCATCCTTCCCCCCTCGCTCCTTCCTCCTCACCCCACACATCCCGTAAATATGGGGATCTTTCTCTTCCTACCTCCCCACTATCTCTCCTATCCAAGGCGGCAGCACTTCCAGGAATAGGAAGGAGCTGCTCCCATCGTCCTCTGCCCTCGTCAGACCTCACTTAAGAGTATTGTGTTCAGTTCTGGGCACCGGCGTTGCAGAGAGACATTGATTAATTAGAGAGGGTCCAGGGAGCGGAGGGCGGGCACGGTGGCAAAGGGGCCCAAGCCCAGGGCGGACGAGGAGTGGCTGAAGGAACCGGGAGCTACCTCGTCTGGAGAAGAGAAGGTCTGAGGGGAAGGAGCAGAAGGGCCGTAAGAAACTATCTGAAAGGGGGAAGAGGGGGTCCCTTGTGTTCTGTGTGGCTTCAGAAGGCAGAGATAGCAGTGCCGGGTCGAAGCGGCAGAGGCAAATTTGAGCCCCACGTTGGGGAAAACTCCCTAACAATTAGAGCTGTCAAAAAGTAGAATGGGCCGCCTCTGGAGGCACTGGGCTCCCTCTCCACGGAGGTCTCCGAGCAGAAGCTGTATGACCACTTGTTAGTTATGTCATCGGGGGGATTATTTTTCCATTATGGGTTAGGCTAGACGATCACTGAGGGTCCCTTTTAACTTTGAAATTCTGTACGTCAGTCTCTCGGAGGCATCTCAAAATACACAATGTTTACGCTGGGGAGGATAGAATTAGGACATAGAATTAACTGCACAGAGCCTTAGAAGCCAACCAATTCGACACTCATTTTACAGATGGGGAAACTGAGACCAAGAGGGACAGGAAACTGCCCACGGTCACACACAGGGAGGGAATCATCGGGAAAGCCAAGAGTAGGTCGGATCCAGGTCTCATGACTCCGAGGCCACGGCACAAAGGCACTAACCCAGTCTTTTTCCAGCTGTGGGCCACAGACAGCTGGGAGTGGTGGGGTTCGGAAGGCAGAGGTATCACATGGGATTCCTGATTCCATATGCATCCCAAGCACTGTCATTTTGACCTTTATTCTGTTCCAACAAAATATGCAGCGCGACTCAGTATAACAAATAAGCAAACATCTCTTCTGTAGATGGAATAAAATAATGTCTTGCATATATAGATGACTATTTTTCAAATGTATGTAGATGCTTCTGTGATTAACAAAATGCAAATTCATTTAAAAGCCATATGGAATTCAGAGGCGCTTTTTTTCCCCTCATCATGTATTTTCTCAATCAGCAGTTGTTTGGACATTCAAAAGGGAATGAAAAGGTAGAAAAGCACCCCCAAAAGCTGTAAACTGTAGCAGCCTTTTGGGCCCAAGAAGATCTCGGGGCCCTGGGAGAGGCAAGCAGCAGGCAAATTCTCACTCCTAGGCTCCCTACAGCAGGGAGGGAGACCAGCACTGCTTACTGGCAAGAAAGCAAAGAATGAAGGCTCCAAAGGCCTGGAGTCAAGCTGCCACCTGGACACTGGCTCGCTATAAGACCTTGGCTAAGTCTCCTCCCTTCTGTGGGCTTCAATGAGCCTATCTCTGCTCTGACTTCCTTAGAGAAGGGATTCCAAGGATCAAAGGAGAAAGCAGCAGAGAGGAATCGTAAAATCCAATACAAACTCAGATGGCAGGATCAGTACCAGACGGGTTGGGTTTCTACCCCTAGGAAGGGGCTTCAGGAAGCAGCATGAGCACTAGAATGGAAGAAGACAAATAGAGAACCCAACTCTATCACTTACTACCTAAGGGAAGCCTGCACAAATCACTTGTTTTCTCACCACCTCAGTTTTCTCTACTAAAAAAATGGGTGAGGGAACTAGATGGTTCTCCTTTTTACTCTGATATTCCAAGGGGCCCCCAACTTTGAAATTCTATGCTCTGATGTCTCTCAGCTCTAACATGTTATATTCTTAGGGCCCTCCCCAGCTCTGACACTCTCTGTTCTAAGGTCTCTCCCAGCTCTGACATTCTCTGTTCTAAGCTCCCTCCCAGCTCTGACATTCTCTGTTCTAAGGGCTCTCCCAGTTCTGACATCCTGGGTTCTAAGAGCCCTCCTTCCCAGCTCAAAATCCATTGATTCTGATAAATCCCTGCTGGGTCCCAGAGAGAAGGCTGAGCTCATCAAAGAGAAAAGGCACCTTGCCCAGGCAGCTTGCTGACAGACTCGCAGGGGCCAGGCTCTACAGGAAATGCCCTTCATCCTTCTTGTGCCACTCCCATCCCAGGCCAGTGGAGATGGGCCCCTGCCTGCTCCAAGACCTTCTTGCCAGGAGAAGGTGTGGCAGATGGGGCCAGAGGAAACGCTCCTGGATGCCAGGGCCTCCCCCTCGTAACCTCATTTAGCTGACACAGTACTTTGCCCTCTCTGATGTAAGAATACATATTATAGCTATCGACATCTGTCTTATCCTCCTAGGATGCTGTGGGTTCCATGAGGGCAAGGGCGTAGTATCATCTGAACTTCGCACAGAGTGGGCACAGCCTGGCAGAGTGGAGAGGACACTGATTTTAGAGTCAAAAAGAGCTGGGTTCAAATCCCACCTCTGGCAGCAGTGGGATCATTGGCAAGTCAGCTAAGTGTTTTTAGCCTCAGGTTTCTTCATCTGTAAAATCATAACTATAGTGCCTCAAAGGATCCAATGAGATGCTGGCTGGAAAGTGATTTGCAAACATAAAAACACTACAGAAATGGCTTCATTAGATGAATAAACCAAAGGAAGAGAAGAGCTGTCATCAGTCATAAAAGACAGAGCTGCTACGACTCTCTCCAGCCAACAGCACCTTTGGACAGGGGTCACGTTCCCAGGAATAATGTAAAATACAGATATCAATAACTATATAGGGCATTCATTGCATTTCTATATTATAAAGTGAACTGTAATGCATACTGTGGTTGCCAGGCCAAAGCAGGTAAAGTGGGAAATTGACCTCACGAGTTCCTCGGGTTTCTGGGGCTCGGCACTGGGGAGAACAGCTGGCTCAGTCCCAGGTCAGGCTCTGCTGAGTGCTGGCAGAGGCTCTGGACAATTCCTTTTTCCTTTCCACATTTCAAATCCTCTATATAGTCTATACGATGAGAGAAAGGCTCTAAACTGTAACACGTGAAAGCCCCACCCTGCTCTGACATTCTTTACCCCAAGGGTCCCCCCAGCTCTGACACTTTCTGTTCTAAGCTCCCTCCCAGCTCTGACATTCTGTTCTAAGCTCTCTCCCAGCTCTGACATCCTCTGTTCTAAGGACTCTCCCAGCTCTGACATTCTGTTCTAAGCTCCCTCCCTGCTCTGACATTCTCTGTTTTAAGCTCCCTCCCAGCTCTGACATTCCCTGTTCTAAGCTCCCTCCCAGCTCTGACATTCTCTGTTCTAAGCTCCCTCCCAACTATGACATTCCCTGTTCTAAGGGTCCTCCCAGCTCTGACATTCTCTGTTCTAAGCTCCCTCCCAGCTCTGACATTCTCTGTTCTAAGAATGCTCCAACATTCTGTATTCTTAAATAATCTAAGGGCCACCTTCATCTTTTCTCCCAGCTCTCTTACTCTATGCTCCCAAGCTCCAACATTCCTTGTGGGTCTCCTGGTAGGTGCCCAGGGTGGGGCAAGAGGTATGTATGCCCAGGGTAGGGCCACTGATGCCCTGGGCATAGCAGGCTCAAGTCCAAGTTCCGTTTGGCAGAGGCCCCATTTCTCTCCTCTCCCTCTCACTGCCCCTCCAAATCTCCAGTACTCTTTCTTCTCCAAGGTTTGAACAACAGAGATTCTTCCCCTTGCCCCAAATTCTTGGGAGGACTGGGAGGGAGGGGGGCAGCACACCCAGAACTGGACTTAGTCCAAATCAGGTTTACACCAGCCTGTCCAGGATGGGGACCAGAGCAGAGCCCACTCTTCCCTGAGCCTCCCCGGCAGCCTGGCTCCCCAACTCCACTGCCCACCGGTGGGATGCTCAGCTGAGTTAGGTGGGGAAATGAGGGAGAGGTGGACTGGCAGACAGAATGGTGGAGTTCCCTCTCAGCAGGGAAGCTGGGGGCTACTAAGGTGAAATGTTACGTGCATTATCAGATGTAGTTTGGGGTGTTTTTATTTTGTATAACTTTTTCTGTTTCATAAAGAAAGAGTTCATTCTAGGTGGCTTCGTGAATAACAGGCCTGGAATCAGAAGTCTTGAGTTCAAATTTGTCCTCAGCCACTTTCTAGCTGTGTGACCCTGGGCAAGTCACTTCACCCCCACTGCCTAGCCCTTACCACTCTTCTGCCTTGGAACCAATACTTACTATTGATTCTAAGATGGAAGGTGAGGGTTAAAAAAGAAAAGGGGAGGAGAGCAACTCATTTCACCTTCATCAGCCTCACTTTCCTCATCTACAAAATGGAGATAATAGTAGCACCTGCCTCTCAGGGTTCTTGTGAGGTTCCAAAGGAAATTGCTTCACACACTGTCTAGGATGTAGGAAGTGCCACAGAAATGTCAGCTATTATTACGGTGACTAGAAAGAGGAGTTTTATCTAGAAATGCCCGAGATATAAAAAACAAACGGCACCAATAAAAACAATCTGAGCGAGTTACCCAAGCACAACAGTAACAACCAAAATCTTTTTCTACAGCGACACCCCAGCCCTCCCCTTTCTCTGAGGTATTAAAAGTTTACAATCACTTTTCTCACAACAGCAGGGGAGGAGGGAAATAGCTATTATGATCAGCACTTTCACCTAAGAAGGAAACTGGAAACTCAGACTTGCTCGAGGCCTCAGTGCTAACAGGTAACAGAGACATGATTTGAACCCAGGGCTCTGTCCATGGCACCACACTGGCTCCCCATGGCCAAGGCAGGGAGACCTAAAGGATGATTCTCATCCATCCTGGGACAGCCAAAGCCCAGACTCCCCCATTCCATGAGGACGGTCCCAGCCCAACTCTCTTCCAGAACATTCCTCCGGAGAAGAGCACAATGAAAGGCAGGGGGGCATCCCCTGCCCTGAGATGCAGGATGCTTGGGAGCACCATGGGCTCCAGAGGCCAGACTGACCCCTTATATCACAGCCCTGGCTCTGGACTCAGCTCTGAGTTCCAATCCCAGATATAACTAAGGTTGACTACCCATGTGACCTTGGGAAAAACCCTTACTCTTCCTTGGTGCTCATTTCCTCTTTTCTAAAATGAGGGACTAAATATTAAATGACCCATGAGGTCCCTTCCAGCTTTAGAGCTGGTGCTATGACCAAATGATCCAGGTTCAAGTCCCCATTCTATGATCTTGAGCAAGTCCCTTTCCTTTTCATGGCCTGTTTCCTTATCTAAAAAGGAAAGAGAACCCATTGGAATTGCACATCAGCTACAAGATGGGGTTTCGGGGAGGGGAGGGAAAGAATGTGAATCTTGTAACCATGGAAAAATACTCCAAATTAATGAATTAAATTAAATTTTCCAAAATTGAAAACAAAAAAAAAAAAGGAAGGAAACAGGAAATATAAAGTAAAGAGGTTGGATGAGATATTCTTGAAGATCCCTTCCAGCTCCAAAACCTAGGTATCAGGGGGCAGCTAGGTAACACGATAGATAGAGCACTGGGTTTGGGATTCAGAGAACCTGGGTTCAAATCTGGCCTCAGCTACTTCCTAGCTGTGTGACCTGGGCAAGTCACTTAACCCTGATTTCCCAACCTAGACCACTCTTGTACCTTAGAATTCACAATAAGACAAAAAATAAAGCTTAAAAAAAAAAAAAAAAACCTAAGTAACAGTCAGTCAGCATCTCTGGATGCCCGGCATTTCCCACTCCTCCATCTTTCAACGTCCAAGTTTCATCTCACTACAGTGATCCATCCTATAAAGGAAGGATGGGTCAGTTTACAAGCACACATGGGTTGGAGCCTTTTATAGGACAGATGATTAGGACAAGGGTGTAGCTGCCTGCTGTGCCCCAGATTGGGATCTCCCTCAAGCCAAGCGTGGTGACACTCCCTTAGAGATGCTTGCCAGGAAGCCGGCAGTTTCCCACTGCGAGTGGTAGGGGACACTTGTCCCAAACCTCTGCTCAAAAAACACCAGCTCTGACAGAAGCGCGAGCTGGGAGCGATGCCAGAGAGAGCCCAGCTTAGTAGGAAGAACCCTGGCCTAGGTGACTTCCAGCTCTGCTAGCCTGTGTTCTAAGGGCCCTCTCAGGTCTGACGAGCCTGTGTTCTAAAGGCTCCCTCAACTCTGATATTCTGTGTTCTAACATCTTTTCCTATTGCTGTGTTGTTCTCTGAGCCTCAGTGTTTCAATCTGTAAAATCAAAGGCCTGACCCAGATAATATTTAAGATCCCTTCTAGCTCTTATAGGCTCTGGATCATCCCAAGCAGAGCTGGTCACGCTCTGCAGGCCAGGAGGACCCAGGGGCACCATTCCCATCTCCTGGCCTGCCTGTGACCCACCTACCCCAAGTGGGTCACTCCCCAACTCTTCGGACAAGTCCTTTAGCTCTAGGGAGAATCAGAGAAGCAAATAAATAACCCCTGGGTCCTTTAAGATAGGTTAGTGGGCCTGATAAGAGTACAAAAGGCTTCCTTTCAAATGAGGTTTAAGAGAAAAAAACTGGTGTATTCTCTGTCCTCTCTCTCTCTCTCTGTCCTCTCTCTCTCTCTCTCTCTCTCTCTCTCTCCTGTCTCTGTCTGTCTGTCTCTCTCTCTCCTCTCTCTCTCTCTTTCTCTCATTTATCTATAATAAAAGCATCCTAGTCCTTGGCAAGAAAACTCAGAAGGTTCCAGAAAGTCTCTCCTTTCGTCCTTTCTACTTCTCCTTTCCATCAAAAAGAAATCAAAATGATCCTTTTGGGGAAAAAAATAATCATAAAATTGTAGCAAAATGTCTAGTGCTTTCTCTCCCTCCCCTTTACTTCTATAGAAATGGAAAAAAAAAAAAAAAAGATAAAACTTTGAAGGACCTGGCTGCATCGCCGAAAATCAACTTGGGGGAGGAGGAGATGACTCTACAGTCCAATAAAGAAACATTCAGATAAATAAATAATTTTTTATAAAACCCAGTTTTGAGATAGAATCAAGATTTTCCCCAGAGAGTAGCCATAAAAGTGCCTGGCCCCAAGGGAGACTGGTTGGAGGGGAAGGCAGCCACAGTCGCTGCAGAGGGTCCCCTCCCCCCCCCCATCTCCTGCAATGACAAGATACTCCCAAATTGAGAAAGGCCGCCGCCAGAGCTGAGGGGGGCCCTTCCAAAGGGAAAATGGGATAGGGAGGCTACACTGGCTATTAATTTATTATTTATATGTGGATGCAGAATGATGCTATCTGAAGGATGGATCTCTCTCACCCCTATTAAAGAGCAGCAGCCAGGCCAGTGTAATGAAAAGAACACTGGACTGGGAGGTCAAGGTCTCTCAGATACTGCGTGACCTTAGACGAGTAATTTAATCTCAACAGACTGTAGTTTCCTGCTCTGTAAAAATGAAGGAGAGTGGACTGGACCAGAGATGTCAAACTGGAGTGCCCGAAACAGATTAAAATGTAGCTGGAAATGTTTAACAAAATAAACACAAATACAATAGAACACAAATAATGTTACTTTGTGGTTTTCTAAGTCGATATGAGCTGAGTAAAGAAGCACCCACACTCTGTCCCTTCTCAACCTCAGTCTCATCTAAATTTACTTTATATCTATTTGGTATACATTCTATCTACACACACATATTCTCTCTCTCTCTCTCTCTCCTCTCTTTTTCTCTCTCTCATTTTTTCTTTTTTTTAATTCAAAGTGATTTTATTTTTCCAATTGCACATAAAAATTATTTTCAGGGGGCAGCTGGGTTGCTCAGTGGATTGAGAGTCAGGCCTAGAGACGGGAGGTCCTAGGTTCAAATCCGGCCTCAGACACTTCCCAGCTGTGTGACTCTGGGCAAGTCACTTGACCCCCATTGCCTACCCTTACCACTCTTCCACCTATAAGTCAATACACAGAAGTTAAGGGTTTAAAAAAAAATTTATTTTCAACATACGTTTCCCAAAACTTTAAGATGCACCTCCTTCCCTTCCCTCCCCCAATTTGGAGATGGCTAGCAAGTCCTTATTTATTTATATTTGTAGATATGTAGATATATAGAGAATCCTCCTTTAGATCTGTAAACTCCTTGGGAGCAGAGGTTGTTTTCTCTTTGTCTCTGCACCTAGCTAGCCCAGTTCCTGGAACACTGGAGGTTTTTAATAACTGTTCATTTATCTTTTCTCATTTATGTATGTCTATTCTGAACTTAACAAACATCAAATAAACCAGGCATTGATTGTTGTTTTTTTTTTTCCAGAAGAAAAAATGTAAGCCAGGAGCAAGGAATTGACATGCCCAAGGCGATGACACAGCAGGGGAAAGGCAGAGTTGGGATTTGAACCCAACGTAAATGTCTAATTCCAGGGCTCTTCCCACTCCGCCATGCTGTTTCTGCAGGCACTGACCACATGTGGATGGCAGATTGAGAGTGGAAAGGAATCTTAAAGATCATCTTCTCGTGCACCCCCAGCCCCTCCTCTCCCATTGTACAGATACAAAAACTAAGGCCCAAAGAGGATGGCTGTCTTGCTACCTGAGATCCCACTGGTAGTAATGAGTGGCAGACCTAGGATTCAAAACCATGGCCTCTGATTCTGAATGTAGGGCTTTTTCCAAGATGCCGTCACGCTTCTCCTCATTCCACGGGGCTATTCCTCCCTTGGCTCTCTCTTGGGAATGTTATCTGCACAATAATAATATTAATTAATGGCAATTATTGTTCACACCTCCACGAGGCGTCCAGAAGTACAAGAGGGCCACCCAGCAGTCCTCTCCGGTTTCTGGAAAAGGGCCTGCCCCCAACCTGGAAGGGAAAAGCCAGGTACCCGCTGTGGTACAGGAGGAGAAGAGGACCAGGACCCCTTTTCCCCCAATATCTAGCACATCTCGGCCTTGGGGGTCATGGGGAGCCGGGGACTGAGCACCGGTGTCAGGGAGGAGGAGCAAGGGGGAGGAGGGATGGGATTACAGGCCCCAGGAGATAATGGACTCGAGGGAAAGGCAGCCCCTTGTGCTGAGGACCAGGGAACAAAGCCCGAACGGAGGGATGGATTAAACCTCTCTACTCCTACCCGCTTCCCAACGGCAAAGAGGAAAGAGAAGAAATGTTCTAGACACAAAGGCAGGGGGGCCCATTTGTGCAAAGGAGCCGAGAACAGAAAGAAATGGGAGAGAGAAAGGAGATAGTTTTTTCCTTCTGCTCTGTTCCCAGATCAAAAAAAAAAAAAATGGGACTCCTTTCAAAAGGGGAGAATTCAAGGTGGAAACGCAGGCAAGGTCTGGCCCCGGCCCCCCTCAGACCTCTTCATGCCCCCAAGGCCAACCCCCAGGACAGGAAACCAACACTAAAATCAGTGGGGGTGTTCCTTAAAATTAGGACTGTGACGGAGAAGAAGGGAGAGATGGGGGCAAAGAGTGTGGGGCTGGGAGCTGCAGGATCTCAGATCCTTAACTCCTCAGGACTGAATGAATGCCATGCCTGCCTACCTCCACACCAAAGTGTCATTTTCCTAAGTCTGGACTCTTTCTCTAATTGAAGCAGAAGCTCTTCTGGGGGCCAGGAGGCAGGAGGCAAAAAGTCGGGGGTCCCTCTCAGCCCAAAAACTAACCTGCGTCTTCCCAGTCCTGGCAATGCCCCCACCCAGGATGGGACTCCAAAAACCCCCACACATATACACCCCAATCCTCCTTCTCCCTGGATCCCTGTGGAGAAAAGCTAGGCTAGGCCCCAGCCTCAGGGCCCAGAAGATCCTTTCAGAGCCAGGAAGGAGGAAGGGAAGAGAAGAGAATCGTAATTCCTAGTCAATACATGATAAGACGGCTCATTTGTGCTCTGGATTCAAAGATACACAGTGGGTTCAGAGGGTGTCGTGCCAGGCCCAAACTCTGCCTAGTAACAGCCAGACGTGGCAGTCCTGGGCAAACCATTCTGTAAAACCGTTTGGAACCAGGGGAGGAATCACCTAAGGTACGATACCTGTTCGTGTCTTCTGACTCAGCAATCCCACCGTAGGCCATTTATCCCCAGGAGGGCAGAGAGAGGGCAGATGGAGCCCCCTGCACCGAGAAATCCCAGGCAGCACCTTTTGTGGCACCAAACAACAGGAAACCAAGCAGTACCAACTGCCTGGGGAACAGGTGAACAGACTATCGGCGTGCCACAAATGACAGATGTGGGGGAGTCAGAGAAAACACAGGCAGCCTCGTATGAACCACCCGAAGCAAAGCAAGAAGAATGAGGAGGATCATCCACACAAGCATCACATCAGTGAGCAAAGACCAGAAAAGGAAGCCGAAAGCAGTGATCAACCTTGGTCCAAGAGAAAACTAAAACCACGTCCCTGGGATCTAGCGGGAAGGCGACTACAGGGACAGAGTGGTGCATACATACTTATATGAGGTTATTTGTCAATTGTCCTTGTGGAAATACTTTACTAAGAGGGAGAATGTCTTTCTTTCCTTCCTTCCTTCTTTCTTTCTTTCTTTTTTTTAAATCCTTACCTTCTGTCTTAAAATCAATAGTATGTATTGGTTCCAAGGCAGAAGAACAGTAAGGGCTAGGCAATGGGGGTTATAGTGACTTGCCCAAGGTCACACAGCTAGGAAGTAACTAGAGCCACATTTGAACCCTGGTTCTCCCAACTGAAGGCTTGGAGCTCTCTCTACTGAGCCACCTAGCTGCCCCCTGAGAAAAAGAATTTCAATACAGGTGGCTGGGGACCATTATCCAGAAATAACGGCGATAGAACAGCAGAAGGCATTAATAAATTTTTTTAAATAATAAAAGTAGGGGCTTTTAAAAAAGAGAAATAAATAAAAAGATTTTTAAAGGTCTTTCCTTTCCTAGCAGTTCATCAAAACTAACCAACACGTCAGAGGGTCCAACAGTTTTTGTAGCATTCTATGCCCATAATTTCCCACCTCTGCTGAGGAGGGAGATGTGTTTGTGTATCTCATTTTAGGGACCGAACTCATCAACCTCCATATTTTACAGATGAGAAAAGAGGACCAGGGAGAGAAAATGCTATCCAGAGACCCATACCTGGGTTTAAATCTGACCTCAGACACTTCCTAGCTGCCTGACTGGGCAGGTCACTTAACCCCCATTGCCTAGCCCTTACCGCTCTTCTGCCTTAGGACCGACACACAGTATTGATTCTAAGATGGAAGGGAGAGATTTAAAAAAATCATGATGATGATGATGATGATGATGATGATGATGATGTTACTAACAAAAGTCCCCACAGAATGAACACAAACTTTACAATCCCTAGAACTGGCCTCTCAGACCATAAAGAAGAAACTCTCCAGCCCAGGCTAAGAATGACGATTCTCCCCTGCTTCCTTAGGACCCCGCTTGCATCCCTGGCCCCCCTCGGCCTAGCCCCCTCGTACGCAGAGCTGACCTTTACCAAGACAGAAATCTGGGATGGGAAGTCCCATCCCAGAAATAAGGCCAGGGGCTTCGATGGGCCTCATTCGAGCAGTCCCATCAGGCAGCATCCCAGTCTGGGGATCCTGCAAGAACCCAGGAATAAATCCAAGCACTCGGGTCTGCCAGTAATCCCACAAGAGGGCTGGGGAAGCATCAGGGGGCCCCACTACCCCCCATATCACTGCACGGCAAGATCCCGGGTGACCCACATGGGTGGCCAATGGTCATTCCTTTTATCTGTGGAACGTCTATCGCCACTCATTCCTCAGAGACGGCGCGGTCCTCTGGTCTTGGGAAACAGGAGGCCCAGGTTCGGTCCCAGGTCTGATGCTGCCGGGCTGCCTGACCTTGGGCAAATTAGCTTGCTGCTCGGAGCCTTCGTTTTCTCATCTTTAAAATGAAGGTAAGGGTGATACTGGGATTTACTCGCCCACCTCACAGGGCTCCCCTAAGCCATCCAGAGCTATTAAAATGTAAACTGCTATTATTATTTGCTCGAGTCACTGATGTACAAGACATTATTGAGCTATCTTCTGTTGGACTCCCCCAAAGCACACACACATGCACAGACACACGTGTACATGTGCATGCAAAGTTCTAACATCCCTGTACCCCTGAATGAGCTCGAGGAAGCCCGGGCATCATCTCCCCTCCCTGTAAAATAAGGAGGTTGGCAAGTTGGAGCCCTAAGGTGAGATGCGCAGATGCACCTCCCTCCTTTCTTGCAGAGGTGGGGGATTACGGGCGTGGAACAACGCAAAAACCATTGGGCCATCTGACGTGTTGGTCAGTTTTAGTAAACTGTGGGGAAAAGGAAAAACCTTTTTTTAAATTCTTTTTATTTATTTCGCTTCTTTCATTTTATTCTAAGGTAAGTCTTGAGATGATGTAAAAACAAATGATTGAAATACGATTAAAACAGATGCAAGAATAGGTGCCCACGAGGGTAAGGACTGGCATGTCATACGGTCCTAGAGTCCTGGCCCCGGGTACACCTAACGCCCAAGCGTGGCCATCCCCACAGTCGAGGGAAGAGGGCAGGTGGCTTAGGGCCACTCAGGAGCTGGCCAAAGTAGGGAGAGAACAGGGGCCTGGCCCGGCCCAGGGTCTAAGGGCCCCAGAGAAGGTGGGCAAAGCAGCTGGCCAGGCCTTGACTTCTTCCACACTCTGTCTCACTTCCTTGCACCCTTTGGGAGGAAGAGGGTAAAAACCGATTCAATAAATTCCTCAATGTGGACGGGAAGGAGAAAACAGATATCATCCCACCTTGGAGTAAGAGATGGTGCCCTGCCCAGGCCCAGCACAGTGTGTGAGGGGAAGGATGGGCCAGAAAGTATCCTGGGAACACAAAAGCCAACATTAGACACACACACACACACACACACACACACACACACACACAGAGCACACTCAGGCACTTACCAACACACATGATCGCTCATACATTCCATCACAAACATACTCTCACCCGCATCCTTGAACACACACACACAATGCTTCGCCAACACACACAGGCTAGCACACACTCACAAGAGTAGCCAGCATTTGCTGAGAAGCCACTGTCCAAGGCCAGCAAGGAAGCTGCCCCCACTGAGCATCCTGTCTGCAAAAGGGATAAAGGCTCAGCCACCCAGAGAAGGCCAAGCACCTGCCCCGAATCACCCAGCCCACGGGCAGCAGAGATAGCATTAGACATCAAGGTGGGTAGGGTGTGAGGGCATTTACACGTGATCCCCTAACTCCCTTCCTGAAAGAAGAGGCTCTTTCCTCTAGAGAAAATATCCTCGTCAGAACCATGGGAGAGAACCCAGCCACTGAGCTCCCCGCCTGTTTGAGGGATAAGTCCGTCCCCTAAGAACTCCATTCTCACAGTTCCGGAGCAAACCACCTGGGTCCAGGTCAGAGAAATTTGAGGAAGGACATAAGTCCACCTGGGACCCCAGCCTTCATCCTGCAAGCCGTCTCTACTTATCCGTCTCCAAGATCTCCTCCTTTGAAATCCACAGCTCCAGCTCAGTTAAGGGCCCCCTTTAAAGTCAGCTTCCCCTCCCCTGCCCTGTCTGATCTCAAACTCAAGATGCCTCACGGTAGCTGGCTCAGAATGAGACCCTGGAGGACACCCCCTCCCCTCTAATCACAAGCCTTTCGATGAGACCCAAGACATCTCCATTCTCCCCTTGCCAAACACGAATCCTACTTCTGTCTGATCCCTTAAACACTCATTCTTAATGACTATTTTTTAAAAGCATATAGGATTTAGGGGGCAGCTGGGTAGCTCAGTGGATTGAGAGCCAGGCCTAGAGGTGGGAGGTCCTGGGTTCAAATCTGGCCTCAGACAATTCCTAGCTGCGTGACCCTGGGCAAGTCACTTGACCCCCATTGCCTGAGAACCAATATACAGTATTGATTCTAAAATGAAAAATAAGGGTTTTTTTTTTAAAGCATATAGGATTTATAAACACAAGAGATTTTAGCAATCTATTATAACTCCCTTACTTTAGAGAGGAGGAAACTGAGACCCAACGAGATCAAACAAAGTAGCAACATCAAGAATCAAACCCGGTTGTAGGACTCCAAATTCAGGGTTCCTCCTAATGATGCCATCCATACCACTGCGGAAGGACTAAAATATTTTGATCCTGACGTAAATGAGACAAATTCCATAGCGAAGATGGGAAAGAGGATAAGAAGGGAGACCTTTCCCAGCCAGAAGAAATGCAAGGCCCTTCCTATTCCTCCTTTTCTAGCAAGGAAAATTCCTCCCAAACGGTTAACAGAAAACAAGATTTCAAAATCTCTTTAAACACTAGATTGTGGTGGTCTTTTTTTTTTTTTAACCTTTTTTGTGCATGTGAGTTTTTTAATGCAAAAACTCAGCAAGAGCTCCCTCTCTGAAGGGTGCCTCACATTGGTGAAGGAACGACGGCTCGGGAACAAAAAAAACATCCACGGCTGTGGGGGGGGGGGAGGAGGGAGTCTTTCCTGATACGCTAATCAATTTTCTTCCCATTTCCATTCAGGGGTCTTCCTGGCAAGAGACCCTCGTTTCTAAGAGAGCTGCCAACGACCTTCCACCTCACCTGGGACACTTGGAATCAACTGAGGACACAGACATGTTCTCCTAAAATAGTCTCCCCAAGGGAAAGGCTTGGCACATCGGCGCTAAGGAATAAAGTAAAGCTGGATGGCTAGGCAGAAAAAAAGTAGGACTTCCGGGGGCAGCTCAAGGATGAGAGGCCATGCCCACATCCCAGGTGTAACCCAGACATAGGCCCACCTGGTCCCAGAACCTAGAATCAAATCTTGGCACCAAAAAGAAGACCACAGAGAAGAGAAGAGGGGGCGGCGATAGTTCCAATGCAGGAGGGAAGCAAGATCATTAGAATCTACGATTTGGAGAATCTCAGAGCTAAAGAGGAATTTAGAGGTCATCTTCACCAGCCTCCTGCCTGCCCGGCACCCGCTTTTTTCTCCCACATCAGCCAGAACTCTTCTTTAGTGACAAGGTGACTCCCCTATCAAAAGTATAAGGAAAGGAAAGCAAGATCTGGATTCCGGGGAGCCAGGAGCCAGAATCCCAGCTATGAGAAAGTCTTCCTGCATAACCTTGATCGAGAGGTCAAATTCTATGATCTCTACCAGCCTCACCAACTATGATGCTATGAGTGCTTTGGCCAAATGTCAAAGTCCACTCTCCCGCCCTCAGAGGCCTTCCACCCAGTAATAGCCAGAGGGTAGCCCCGCTGGGGTGCAAGAAGGGGGTCAAACTACAGGGTCCAAGCATAGTGCCAAATGCCAATATCTTTCCTCCTCGGAAGGAGACGCTTCAGGAAAGGTTGGGTCATTCTCTCTTCCTAGGGAAGTTCCAGACACCCTCTGCTACCTCTCCTCTGAACTGTTCACCCCTATGTCCACGCAGGGATGGTGCCTGGCAGGATGCCTCCTCCCTTGGGAACCCAGGGCCCTGGTGACCTATGGCAATCTATGAAGGGAAAGCGTAGCCCCCGGTCCAACATAAGGTTCTTCTCTTCTTACGCTCCCCAGGCAAATGAACTGAGCCTGGAGCCGGAAGGAAACTGAAGACTTTGGCCAGCCTGAGCCCCTCTTTTTACAAAGGAAGAAACTGAGGTTTGAAAAAGAGAAGAGATTTAGCCCACAGTCACACAACTAGTAAACAGACTTGGAATTTGATCTCAGACCCTAAATAATAATAGTAGTAGTAGTAGTAGTAGTAGTAGTAGTAGTAATAGTAGTAGTTACAGATAACAACTTATTCTCAGACCATTAACAATCAGCTCTGTCAAAAAATATGAGGAGATAATCCTGGCTGGCATTCACATAGTATGTTTAAGGTTTGCAAAGTATTTTATATTCATTATATCATTTCGTCTTCAAAACGACTCAGTGAGACAAGTGCTATGATTATTCCTATTTTACAGATGAGGAAATTGAGACTGAAAGGAGAAAAGTGACTTGTTCAGGATCACACCATAGCAAATGTTTAAGACAGAATTTGAACTCGTGCCTTCCTAACTTCAGGGCTCTGTCTGCTAAACCATGTTGCCCTCTCTCCTCACTAACCCCTCTCAATCTGCCTGAGTCTCTCTACCTGGCCCAGATTCTGAAATAATAATAATAATAATGATTAACAGTAACAGCTAACATTTATATAGTTCCTACTAGGTGCCACACCCTGTGCTAAGCCCTTTACAATTACTATCTACTCGACAACCCTGCTTTTATTCTTCATATTTTTACAGATAAGGAAACTGAGTCAAACAAAAGTTAAGTGACTTGCTCAGGATCATATAATATATAATAATATATATAATATATAGTAAGTGCCTGAAACCAGATCTGAACTCAGGTCTTCCTGACTCCCAGACTGGAACTCTAACCCTTGGGCCACCTAGCTGCCCAGTTGCTGCCCCTCTGCTCAGCACCCAAAGAATTAACATTCTTCCAGATTTGGTATGGTTCAAGAGATGCCCCCACCCCGCCTTTTCCTCTCTTAGCTGTAGGTATGTGCATTATGTGTTACCGTATTTTAGCCTGTGTAATTGCATATACAATGGTGGATGGATATCTAAATGAAATGCCACCAATTGTAAGGAGGTCCCTTCTGTAGCAACGCGACATCAGACAGGGCTGGTCTCAGACCAGAACCATTCCCAGGGCCGGGACATCCTCCCCACAAACTGGGCCCGCATGAGCCCTAGACTGGCCTCCATAGATTGATGCAGATCTCAGGGATTCCACTGCCCAGGCAGCATCCTTATAGCCCAAGGCTTCAGAAGCAGAGGGAAAATCAGGCACTTAAAATCCCCCTCTTCTCACCCTATGTCCCTGCCATGCCAAGGAAGCTGCCTTTCCTTCTCTTGAATGTTCTGGGCAAAACTGGACCCTTCTTGGCTAGGGAGACTGGAGGCCTTCCCCATGCTGGCTAAGCAGGGCACAGCCTTCTAAAAGCAGGTGAGAGAACGTGCCATGCCAAGCTCATTAATTCCCCCTACATTTCCAGAAGGCGGCAGGTGAAATTCAGCTCCACCATGCACCCACCACGGCACACACAATTACACGTGTTAAAATACTGTAACACATAATGCACACATATACAGGTAAAAGGGGGAAAGGTAGGGAGAGGGCATGTGTCTAACCATACCGATCCTGGAAAAAAAATACGTTGATTTCGTGGGAAATAAGGGGGGCAAGAGGAAGGAATGGTGCCAACCGGCACCTGGTACCTCTGCCATCTTAGAGGAGAATCACAGTTTTGACTTCCACCATTTTCTGAGAAACTGGGCCACCTTTCCCTTTGCAGAGTATGGCGCCCTTCTGGATTCTCTTTGGTACTACCGGGGCAAAACATCCATCCCAACCCTGGCAAAGCTCAGCCTGAGTAGGCTGACCAGTACCAGTCAGGCCCTGCTCTGTCTGGTCCGAAGACCCACTGCCATCAAGGACCTTCCTCTCTCCCCAAATTCTCCTGTACTTCCCTTCCTTCTCCCCAAAAATGCCCCCTCCTGAAACACTCCTCCCCCCAGATAAGTCTCATTCTCCTGGGCAGGTGGGCAGAAAGAGGTAGAAGACAGCATTCGGTAGGGATACGGAGCAGAGCTCACCCTAAAAATGGCAACACTTTACCCCCAGGGTCCCAGCCAGATGTCAGAATGATGCACAACCATCAGCCCACATCTGGATGCTAAACATACAGCTGTCAGGGAATGGAACGGGGATCTTGGAGAGGACAGCTCGAGCAGGAGAGTAGAAGGAAGACAGGCCGAGTCGAAATCTGGTTAAAGGCACGGACCCTGTTTGCTGCTGGCCACACGTTAACTAGGCCAGAAGACCCCAGCGAGGAAGAGAAAGCGGATACAGTCACAGGGGGGCTGGGAGGTGACAAACATGCTGAGGACGGCCCATGGGGCAGAAGGGCAGGGAGAACTAGGAAAGAAGGTATCGGGGCATTATTTACCCCAAGGGCTGAGATGGACGAGGAGGGAAGTGAAATGGGGTCACGCAGCAGCCAGGCACAGAAGAGAGACGGTGGGATTGGATTCAGATTGGCTGAGATCACACAGACCGTCAGCACCAGCATCTCCCTACCCTCACCACAAGCAGGAGCTCCCCGGGATCAAATAGGCTGGAGAGCCTGGCTGGGGGGCCCAGATGGATAGGGGTGCTGGGTGCTTCACTTTTGTTTATGCCTTCTTCAGCCCAAAAGCCAAAGGGCCTTGGCTTGGCACTCAGGGCCCTCTTGTCCACCTTCTACCACCACTGACCTCCCTTCTCCCAGACTCTGGAGCCCTAGTCAAGGTCTGGCCCGCCTGATGGGCAGCCCATGTCCCTCACTGGCTCCAGTTCATAATTTGCCTTATGCCAGCCAAAGTGTGCCATCATCACCCCTGCACCCTCACCTCCCACCCCAACACATAAACACCCTTTCTGGCCCCACACAGCAAGTGACACGGCGGGGCATAAAGCTCCCTGGGACCATCGTACTTCAATGTCACAGCCACTGCGGGGGACGGGAAGGGATTCAGACCCTTGCTCAGTGGGCAAATCAGAGCACCCCGTTTTATAGAGTTAGATCTAAGGAAGAGAGAAGAGGAAAAGGAAGGGAAGCAGCTAGCAACACGTCCCCCTTCCAGGTCACACGGTCACCATCCGACCCTCCCAACCACATGGCTCGCAATATCAGATCAGTCCTAGACCCATAGATTTAGAATTGGAAGAGACTTTTGAGACCATCAAATCCAACTATCTCATTTTTCATTAGAAGAAACTGAGGCACGGAGTCATGAAGGATTCCTGGCTCTAAGAGTGATTTGTTAGAAGGCCTGGTTTTAAATGCCAACAATCAGGGTCCAATCCCAGCTCAGTTCCTTACCAGTAGTAATGAAACTTTAGACATGTCAATTGATGTCTCTGGGCCTCAGTTTCCTCACTCTATAAATGAAAGGGATAGACTAGATGGTTTCCATCTTCCCTTTCAGCTCTGAGCCCTATAAGCCTAAAAGCTGAACCCCCTGGGACCAGGGGATTGGGGAAGGAAAAAGAAGGGGTAGGAACACTGCACCCCACCTCTCTCCCGCTTCACTCATTCAAATTCTCCCTTCCACCTAACTCCTCAATAAGACACCTCATCCAGCAGTCTCCACAGGTCCCCCCTCTCTCACCCTGTCCCCACGGGACTTGGGAGTCAGGCAGCAGAGGGCAGCCACAGTCGTGCCACAGTGGGATGAGCAGGGGGTAATGAGGACATTACAGCTGGACCCGTGGAGACAGCACCCCGACATCTCTCTTCACTGCTCACCAGTCCTTGTCCAAACCAGAACCAGATTCCTAGCCCCTGAGGAGGGAGGGGAAACCAGGGAGGGGAACGGAGGGGAAGATCAATTCAATTAGAAGATAACCCTCCTGGGGTAGCCAACAAGTTCTCAGCGACATCCCAGACCCCGGAGCCACGAGCACCATTTGTGACCGGCCAGACCAAGCAAATTGTACCACGGGCACGTCCCTATCTTTGTCTAAATGCCAAATGGGGCTGTGTTCCCTCGGCCAGCCGGGCACGCACAGGAAATGCATTTCACAGCAGGCAAAAATGTAATTCAGGAAACACTGCCACATACTTATTACCTATATGCAGCAGGTACAATGGAGCACAAAAACCAGGAGAGAATATTTATTTCTCTCCCCTTGGCTCACTCTGAGATACTAGAGATAGGTTTGGCCATCGGCCGACCGGCTGATTACTCTCAAAAGTGTTAGAGGTGCCCAGATGTTTACCTGTCCCGTGGCCATCTTCCCCGATGCCCCAAACCCTTCTCCATGCCACAAGCCTCCTCCTCCAGCCCTGGAAGGGAGAGGACACTGTGCCATTTGGCCGGGCACATCCCTGGCCTTCATCTAATTTCTCTAGGTTGCTAAAGAGCAAAAGTCTCGACCAAACCATCCGGCACCAGGGACTAGAGCAAGTTGTCTGTCCCTGCCGTCTCAATGAATGACCACCGAGATGGGCCAGACCCAGAGGGCAGATGTATGAGGGACAGCTCAAGCGAGGGAAAAAGGGGTGAGAGAGCAAAAGGCCCCACTCTCCACCCACAGCCGCAGCCATTTGGGGGCTTCTGTCCCTAGGTCGTTATGGGACCACCTCTCTATTTCCTAACCCAAAGTGACAATGACACCCTACAAATATTCAAAAGCCAACTACGCCTCGCCCTGGTTCCACAGGGAGTCAGGTCTGTCTGTGTCTCTTTTGTCTCAGGATAGCGAAGCCACAACTTCCCGTCGGCCTCCCTAGCGGATGGCCCGCAACCCCAATCGGGACCACGGAAGTCCTGTCTCTTAGCTGCGGCCAGGGTGGGGGATACAGAGAGAACCTATCACCTAGGGCTGCTGAAAGCTTCAAACAGCCCCCTGAGGACCCATCGGGGCCGCCAGAGCTCCCTAAAAAGACTGCCGAGCTCCGGACGAGCCAAACCCGTGCCTCCAACCTGACAATTGATTTTTAATTTGGGTACAATTATCAAGCATGGATTACTGTAACGAAGGCAAATTGCTCACACCGTACAATATTAGCCTGATCCCGCGAGCCAAGCCCACATGTTTTTGGGATTATATCTTTTTATTTCTAATTTGTCACAGCTGGGAAGCCCTCGCACACACATTTTAAAAGATCGAGGAAACTCAGCCCCTGGTCCCCACACCCCACCACCACCAGCTCTGCCCCTAGAAATACGGTGACCTCTTTCACTCCTCAGCTGGAAAGAAGACAGCAGACCCCAAGAGAAGAAAAGATGGGACCTTAGATGGCAGAAATAGAAAGCCTCCCAAGAATCCATCTATTTGAAGATAACCGGGCCACACAGCAGCAGCTGGGGCTGGGGCCAAAGGCGATGTACAGCTCTGAGGTTCCTCTGTCACACTGAGCCCCACTAGTTGCACCCCCAAAAAGGCCCAGCACAGGGTGAGAAAGAGCCGTGAAGGATGCCATACCTACAGGACAGAGGCAAAAGCTGAGGGCACATCCCAGGGCAGGCAGCCCTGAAGCAGCCGACGAGGGGAGGCAGCAGAACAAGGGACCCTATAGTCAAGAAGTCACTAGGAGTTGGGGGGTAGGGGGAATCGAATTATTCAGGGGCCTTCTTCCAAACAGCTACTTGTCTCTCTTATAACCCAAAGTGACGTGAAGCCCTGCGAACATCGTCCATGATTTCAGCAGCCCCTAATCCCCAAGTTTGATATATCGTGCGGCCGACTGAGAAGTCCCGTCCCTGCCTTATTTAAGGGTCTCCGCATATGTTTGGCATTTATGAGAACAAAAGACCCAGCCACGCCAGCTAGCTGGGAAGGAATTGAAGCTGTAACCAAAAACTTCGGAAGAAGGGGGGAGGGAAAAAAATCCCCCTTCCTTCTCTGCTCCCCACAGCCCTCACCCTCCTCCCAACCACTACCACTAAAAAGAGAGAGATAATAAATTCCATACGCGACAGAATTCGACCCCTTGAGAAAGCTATCACTCTCGGCACTAGAGAGAGGGACAAAGCCAGGAGTCACCCCGGCCCCCAACTTCTGAACGCCCAGCCGGTGGGCTCACAGCTGGGCTGAGAATCAAGGGAAGAAAGGGACTGGGCGGGAGAGAAATTGATTCGAGCTAGGGGAAAGGGGTTCGAGGGATTCCTTGAAAGGGTACCTCTGGACAGGGGCAGGGGCAGGTCTGCCCTCCCAGTGCCCCCGATGATACACTGGAGTCTCTGGTCCAGAAACCCCCAAAAGGTGCAGGAAACTTTCCGACCAACTTCCACTAGAGACGTCTCCAGGAAGAAAAAGAGCTAGCAGGCTGACGTGAGACAAATGGGAAACAGTTTTTTAAAGCCCCTCTCTCTGGCTTAGGTCCCGCTTCTAAGCTCCTTAGAAGCAAGGGGTGAATGAGGCATTTCTCGCCCTCTGCCTGTGTTCTTGCTAACAGCCCACACTCTTGCAAGCTGAGGAACCAGGATCCCGACGTAAGGAGGAGAACACCCTACATGGATTTTGGGGGGTAACCTGATATACCACTGTTGATCCTTGAGCTCTAGGAGAGGGAGATGCAGGCAAGGTACAGGGTGGCAACCTGGGTCCAAAATCTAATGGGTTTCGGGGGAAGAGACCTGTACGGTCTGACCGACTTCTAGGACTCAGTGGGGCAGGAAATGCTTCTAATCTACGGCCCTGGCCTCTTCCTCATCAAACCCGTCCCCCCAACTTTCTGATAAATCCCACACAGCCGGGGTATTTTGAACACCTCTCTTGGGTCACGGCCAGCCCCCTATTTCAGAGCACGGGCTCCTCTGAGATTTCAATGCCTTTTTACCACACACAAAAACCAAAATCAAAATTATTGAGACTAGGAAAGTAACTTTGATGGCTGCAGAGAAGAAATGGCCTCTGCGGCAGAAACTCCAGAATCGTATCCAACCCAGCCTAGGCCAGGAGGGCCAGATGTCCACAGGCAAATGTGCTGAATAGGAAGAGAAGGTAGAAGGGGGGAGAAACCCAGAAAACAAGAGGGGGAAAAAACTTTCTTGGAAACCTGGCGTTGACATTTATAACCCAGTGGCAGGAAGACGAGGCTTCCCAGCCCAGGGTTTATTAGACACAGAGAGCTGGGGAAAGAGAAGGGCTGGAAACAGATGGGGGTGTGTGCTGTCCCAGTCACTAGGAATCCCAGAATTCAGATAACCCATTTTCCTGCCCCAAGGGGAAGATCTCCAGTAATCACATGGTATTAATTGCCAACATAGAAAGCTTTCCTTTTGAGTTTCGGGGGAATGCCTCAGACTGCAGAGTCATGCCTCCCTGGCACTCTATGCCGGTGCCCACCATTTACAGTTGAACCTGGGGCCTGGCAAAGGAAGTACCTACTAGGAACAAAGGTGATAGGTGGGGGAAGTTGAGGCAGAAAGATGGAGAAGCAGAAACTGAAAGAGGAAGTCTGAACTTGTCCCAAAGTTCAGACTGGAAGAAGCCTCTGGGTTCTGAGCAGCTTAGTGCCCAGGCAAAACACACAGCATACAATGAATTTGGAGTGGCCCAGAGCTGAGTAGGAATCCACGCTTTGCTCCTTACTTGCTACCTGACCTTGGGCAAGTCATTTCCAGCCGGGTGCCTCAGTTTCCTCACGGGTGAAATGATGGGTAGAGACAAGATCATCTCCAAGGTCCCTTCCAGTTCTAAATCTTTTGATTTCCCCCTCACTGCCTCCCGTGGTACCAACGTTCCTCTTGGCGTATAGGCCCAACCGAACCCCACCCCAACCCCAATCCCTGAACTGAAGCAAGCTTAGCCCTTCTCTCTTCTTTCTCTCCCACGAAGGGTGAGCCTGCTCCCGAAGAAACAAGGTGGGGGAGGTACTGACACTCAGGACATCCCATACCCGGGGGCAGGAGAAAGCCTGGCTAAGGCCTCCCAACCTACACTACCACTGGGCACTTCACCTGCCCCAAAGCGGCCCACACCAATCCCGTCCCCAGAAAACTGCCCCCACGCCCCACCCCACCCCATGGCACAAGCCAAGGGGAACTGGGTCAGGTTTTACAGATCCCCACCAAGCACCCCAGCCTCGATAAAGGTTGGACTCTCGACTCTTCGTCCAAGAAGGGGCCCCGGAATCCTTACGAAAACGGCTTCCTCCCTTCCCCACACGCTGGCTACCTAACACCCTTCCCCAGTATCGCCAAGAAAGCCCCAAGACCCCCATCTAACAGGGCTGCGGCTGCAAGTGTGTCTTTTTGGGTCTGGGGCCGGCCCCGGCAGAGCTCAACACTGGAGCCATGAACTCCTTCCCCAAGGGCGGATTCCCCCCTGTCGGGAGGCTTCAGCAGCGGAGTCTGGGGCTGGGAGGAGCCGGGATGGAAAGGAGGAAGGCTGAAATCCGCCAGACCTCTCCCCGGACCCCGGGCTACCTCCGGTTCCATAGGTGACTGTTCGTTGGGAAGGGGAGAGAAGGCCTCCAGGAACCCTGGAAACTTGGCCAGGAAGGGGAGCCCCTGCCTCCCGGCCCGGGCAGGAAAACTTGGTTGGAAGTTCGGGGTCCCAGCCAGCGGGGAGGGTGCAGAGGGGGGCGCCAGCGCTCACCTGGGGTTACTCCGGTTCCAGTAGACGGCATAGCGGTCGGAGATCACTTTGGCCGCGTCGTCCGTGCACACGCGGACCCAGGCCAGGGCGAGCAGCAGCAGCGCCAGCAATCCCGGCTGCACCATGGTGCGGGTCCGCTCCGCTCCTCGCTCGGCTCGGCTCGGCTCGAGGTCTGGCCGCCGGCTCGCCGCCCTCCTCCTCCTCCTCCTCCTCTTCCTCCTCCTCCGCCCCCGCCCCCGCCCGGCCGCCGCCTCCCCCCAGCTCCGAGCTCCGGTCGCCGCTGCGAAAGCTGGAAGGTGAGGGGCTTGGGCTGGCGGACGGGCGGGGGGTAGAGGAGGGGGCGCCTCCTCCGCCGGCTCCTCCGGGCTTCTAGGCGCCGCGTCCGGGTTCCCTTCCTCCCCTTCCTCCTCTCCCTCGCCTGGCAGCGCGCTCCCGGGGGCTCCGGCGATTCAAGCTGCGTGAGGCGGTCTAGGCGCGCTTAGAGATCCAGCCGAGAGGGCGGCCTCTGTCCTAGGCGCACTGGGGCGAGGCGGGAAGTCCACGATCCTTGGGGCTCCCGGAGCCGATTGCACGCCCCCTGACCCAGCAGCGAGGTCCTGGCGTGGGGTGGATGGGGGACTGGGGGGTGGGGTGGGGGAGAAGCCGCTGGCGACAGGTGGAGACGAACCTCTCCACGCAGCCGACCCCGGTCAGCTTGGGAAAGAAGTCAGGCGGAGACAAAGTTTTCGGTGCCCATGGTCTCTCGAGGGGCGGGGGAGGAAGAGGGGGCCTGGCGGCGGCAGTGGCGACTGAGCGGGCAGAGGGGGGCGCGGAGACCCCTCCTAGGCCGCCCCCGGCAGAGCTGCAGTGGTCCGGCCGGGCGGGGTGGCTCGGCTGGGGCGCTCACAGCCCCCTGGGCACTGCTCCCACCTCGCCGATCGCCCAGTGCGTCTTCCCCGGCAGCCCC
>NC_058130.1:726900869-726936379 GCF_016433145.1 Gracilinanus agilis | reverse complement strand
GAAGGAAGGAAGGAAGGAAGGAAGGAAGGAAGGAAGGAAGGAAGGAAGAATCAAGAAGAAAGGGAGGGAGGGAGGGAAGAAAAAGGAGAGATCCTGACTGGTCAAGGATAGAGAAGACACACCCATGGGGGTGAGTTATAGGCACCCCTATAGGGTTCATCCCAGGACCCAGCCGGTCCTAAACCCCAATTCTCTCCAGAGTCTGGAAGTTTATGAGGCCATTTTAATGAAAAGTATCAATATCTAGCAATTATATATAGTGCTTTATGGTTTACAAAAAACCTTACAAAAACCATTTCATTTTATCCTCACAACAGCACTAGAAAATAAGAGGCATTATTATCCCCATTTTACAGATGAAGAAACTGAGGCAGAGAAGGTTAAAAAGATTTGCCAGGGTCACACACCTAGTAAATGTCTGAGGCAAAATTTGAATCCTGGTCTTCCTCACTTCAGGCTGGACATTCTATCCACTGCACAGGTGAGGCCATTCCCCATTTTCCCCCAGCCACTCTAAAGGTTGGCATAGCCTCTCATCCCAACCTTTCCCAGCCCACATCAACAAACATAAGGAGAGCCACCTCAATTGTATCTCACCCTCCAGGGTCTATGATGATGAGAAGAAATGGAGAATCCTGGAATATCAGTGATCACCAGAAGAGATATCTGTAGAAACTTCCAGTCCAACCCCCCTAATTATCAGATGGAAAAACTGAGACCCACAGGAGAAAAATGCATTAGGTGACATAATAAATTAGTGGCTGAGCCGAGCCTAGGACCCAGACTCCCTGCCTCCCAGTCCCGTGCCCTGTCCACTATACTACACTGACTTGTCACAAAGACCTACTGAAATGGGCAGAGGACCAGCTCCCCAGAGCCTCAGTGTTAATAAGGCCCAGAATCTGACCTTCGGCAGCCCTCTGTCTGCCCCTGGGCTAGCTGGTCTGATTGACAGGGGACACCAGGGTGGCACAGGGTGAGGACAGAGCTACCTAGGGCTCCTCAGGCTGAAGCAGGGGAATCAAAGGGGCAGCATTACTCGGGGGTCAGGGGGAAGAGCAGGCCTGGCTCTGGCCTGTGAAAAGGTCAAGCTGGGGCCCTGTTACCGGACTCCAGACTCCCAGAACCAGCTCTGACTCTCCTGCTGGCCAAAGCACACCGCCCCCTTCCTGCCCACACTCACACTCCAGGAGACCTCTGCTGCTTAAGAAAGACAGGGGTGAAGCTAAGGGCTCCTTGCCAAGTTCTGGGTGTGCAGAGCTAGGAGGGGGCAGCTGCAGGGGCAGGGGAGGGGGAACGGAGGAGACAAGAAGAGAGACAAGTCCATTAACCAGCAGAGATGTCAGGAAGCCAGAAGTAACCACAGCTGCATTACCCAGCATAGGTCCTTCCCCCACGGCCTGGGCTCTTCTCTCCCCCCTGGCCTCCCACAGACTGGGGGTGGGGTGGGAGAGAGACTGGGGGAGGAGGGAGGCTTGGCCTTAATGGACTCTCCATGAACAGGCTCATAGCCCTTCAATGGCTAGCTACAAGGTTAACCCCTTAAAGGCCAAACTTGGGAATTTTCATAAGATTTAAAGCTGAGAGAATTCTCAGAATACCCCAAAAAATGGGATATTAGGACTGGGAGAGCCCTCAGAATAGAGAAAGTTAGAGCTGAGAGGACCTTAGAACCCAGGATGTTAGAACTAGGAGGGTCCTTAGAGCAGAGAATGTCAAAGCTGGGGGGACTCAGAACAGAGAATGTCAGAGCTGGGAGGACCCTTAAGACACAGGATGTCAGAGCTGGGGGGACCCTTAGGACACAGGATGTCGGAGCTGGGAGGGTACTTGGCAGTCATGGAGTCAAACCTTTTTATTTTATAGATGAGGAAACCAAGACCCAAAAGGGGCAGTGATGTGCCATCATATAGATACAAGTCACAAGGCCAGGATTTGAGTTTAGATTCTTGGGAATGTCTCTTCTGTCATCTCATATTCCTTACAACCATGTAGGAGAGGCATTCCTACCCATTTTACAAATGGAGGAAGTCAAGGCTCAGGGTAGCTAGGGTGGATAGAGTACCAGGCCTGGAATTGGAAAAAAATCCAATTTTTTTTTTAATTAAAATCTGACCTCAGATACTTCCTATCTATGTGGCCCTGAGCATGTCCCTTAACCCTGTTTGCCTCAGTTTCCTTATCTGTAAAATGAGCTAGAAGAGTAAAATGGCAAACTGCTCCAGTGCCTTGGCCAAGAAAACCCCTAATGGAGTCATGAAGAGTCAGGCATAACTGGAACAACAACAAAAACAACGAGGCCCAGAGACTAAAGGAGTCACCGTGCAGCTTCCAAACAAGTGAACAACAATTATGAGGCTGAGGAGTGCAGTGGAAAATAGAATAGCTAAAT
Source organism: Gracilinanus agilis (assembly GCF_016433145.1). NCBI lineage: Eukaryota > Metazoa > Chordata > Mammalia > Didelphimorphia > Didelphidae > Gracilinanus > Gracilinanus agilis. The sequence continues at coordinate 726,933,987 of NC_058130.1, read as the reverse complement.
AGGACCTTCTTGATACATAGAACTAACTACCTAGAACCTCAGGCAGCTAAGTAGCACAGCATCAAGAGCATTAGTCCTGGACTAAGGAAGACTTGAGTTCATATATGTCCTTGCACGCTTACTTGCTGGGTGGCCTGGAGAACCTCTGTCTGGCTCAGTTTCCTCCCCTGTAAAATGAGGATAATAATAGAACCTACATCCCAGGGTTGTTATGAAGATCAAAAGAGACATTTGTAACATACCTGGCGCAAAGTAAGTACTTCATAAATATGTTTCCATCCTTCCTTATAAAAAGCCCATGCTAGAGAGCAGCTGGGTGACTCAGTGGAATCAAAGGCAGGCCTAGAGACGGGAGGTCCTGGGTTCAAATCTGACCTCATTCACTTCCTAGCTGTGTGACCTTGGGCAAGTCACTTGACCCCCATTGCCTACCCCTTATTTCTCTTCTGCCTTAGAACCAATACACAGTATTGATTCTAAGACAGAAGGTAAGGGTTTAAAATAGATAGACAGACAGACAGACAGATAGATAGACAGACAGACAAATAAATGGCTGGATAAATTAATAAATAAATGAAGTAAAAAGACCCTGCTAGTGCCTGGGTCAGGGAGAATAAGAGGCCGTAGGAGGGTCTCTTTCCTCTCTCACTTCTCCCCAGCTCTCTACTCCCCACAACCCCAAACCCAGGAGCCATACCACAAATCAGGGAGAATAGGAAGGTGCTATCACTCCCCCTGAACCAGGGCTCCCGTTCAGGACCTCACCCTGGGATGGGAGGGTCCCCCAGAGCTGCTCCCAACATGGTGACTGGGGAAGAGGACATCTTTCTCCCAAAACACTGGGGTCCCTCCCAGGAGCCAGAGCAGTCTAAGGCTGCTTTTATAGGCCTCCCCTGGTGGCAGGAGGTCCCAGGGGCTCTCTGGACAAACAAATGCCTTTTTCAAAATCAAGGAAAGAAAAAAGGCTCCTGGTTTTCTGCCCCTTCCAGGCCTATTAAAGGAACTTATTAAATAGTCCCTCTGAGTTTTATGGGGGGTGGGAGGAGAAGGAGATCGAGCTGTCCCTGCTCCACATGGAAGAGATGAAGTGGCCCAGAGGAGGAAGGGAGGGCGAAAATCAGCCCCAAAACACCCACTCCTGAACCCAGCAGCCCTAGAGTCGCCTCGGTTTGTCTGTCCGTCAGAGCAGACACTGATAGGCTCTGTCAGTCCTTCTCGGTGTGTCCGTCCCCTCCACAGTTTCTATCCACACGTAGGTATCTGCTGCCACCCAAAGAATTGTTCTGGGCATTCTGCCATTCCCGCTCACTAGGACTGGCTTAGCTCAGAGAGGACAAGCCCCTGGGTTACATGAGGCAATGAGGGACTTTATTTAAGGCTCAACTGATGATGGCTGAAGAATAATATGAAGTATTACAAAGCCAACCTTAATTCCTCTGAAACCAAGGTAAGCCGTCGTACCACTCTGGTCCTTAGTTTCCCCACCTGTAAAATGGGAAGGTTAGAGGAGAGAGATCCCAAGGCCTCATCTAGCCATGATGTCCTATGTTGGAAAGGGCCTTCCTGCTCTGACAGACTATATTCTATGTGCCAAAGGCCCTCTCAGCTCTGACATCCGTGTTCTGTGTTCTAACTACCATCTAGTTCCAATTGTCTTTGTTCTTTGATGGGAAATGTGAATCAGGGCCTGGCCAGGGGGCAGACTCACCTGGTCCTCGAGCACCCCCTGGTGGAGGAGAGAAGCGCTCAGACGTGGCTCCCAGAAAGAGAGAGCAGATGAGAAAATAACTCAATCTAGATGATCAGAGCTGGGAAGGGCCTTAGAAGAGAGAGTTTCAGGGCTGGAAGGGCCCTCAGAACCCAGAATGTCAGAGCTAGGAGAAACCCTAGAGCACAAAACATTAGAGCTGGGAGGACCCTCAGAACCCAGAATGTCAGAGCTAGGAAAGACCTTAGAACCCAGAATATCAGAGCTGGGAGGGAGCTTAGAACAGAGAATGTCAGAACTGGGAGAGACCTTAGAACAGAGAATGTCAGAGCTGGGAGAGACCTTAGAACAGAGAATGTCAGAGCTGGGAGAGACCTTAGAACAGAGAATGTCAGAGCTGGGAGGGAGCTTAGAACAGAGAATGTCAGAGCTGGGAGGGAGCTTAGAACAGAGAATGTCAGGGCTGGGAGAGACCTTAGAACACAGAATGTCAGAGCTGGGAGGGAGCTTAGAACAGAGCATGTCAGGGCTTGGAGAGAGCTTAGAACAGAGAATGTCAGAGCTGGGAGAGAGCTTAGAACAGAGAATGTCAGAGCTGGGAGGGAGCTTAGAACAGAGAATGTCAGAGCTGGGAGGGACTTTAGAACCCTGGATGTCAGAGTAGGGAGGGCCCTTCATAGAAAAATGATCAGAGCCAGATAGTAAGTTTAGCAATGAGCTTGTCTAACTCTTATCATACAGAGCAGGAAATGAGGCCCACAAAAAGTAAGGGCCTTTCCCAAAGTTGAACATCCCTTCTACTCTAGCAAAGGTTTGGGGACTAAACTATGGCTGGGCCACATTGCAGTAAACCTTGTGAGATTTAATAGAACCACAGCCAGGTTAGCTGGAAATCCTGGGGTCCCCCAAAGCCCCACTGCCTTGGGGAAGAGAATCTTGACCTCCCAAGTGATACCAAAAGAAAACCCAAAGTGACCTGGGAGTGACCTGTTTAGGGCTTACTCTTGGGGTGGGTTCCATCCAGTGCCATCTCCAGGGGTCAAGGAACAAAGAGGGAAGCTCCCAGAGGACTTCATTAAGGCTGCTTAGCTGGCCGGACAGCCTATCATGGAATCATTAAGACTCAAAGAAAAGGGGGAAAAATACCAGGCAGTTTTGTGTGTCCAGGAGGGCCCTACAATCGGCTCATCTAAATATAACAGCATCATGTTTGCCGGGGATAGGGAGCGTCCCCTGGGCCGTCATTACACTTCCTGGGCTGAAGCTGGTTATAAGATACACACACACCAAGACAGACGCTCAAACAGAAAGAGGCAGGAGCTCGAACATACATCCCCCCCCCCAACACACACACTTCTAAACAACCATCCTGGCACCCGGCCCACAAAGATACTGAGGGCCCCACAAAAGCACCTGGATACATAGCAGAGCACCACTGGGGCACACATTCCTCCCCAAGGCAGGCCTTGGAGCTTTCCAGGCCTGCACTGGCTTCCCATGCACACAGCCCCCCCATGTCGCTCCTTTACCTGGCCCCAGGCAGCCACCATCACACCCCAGGCCTGTGAGATGGGAACGGGGTTTCACCCAGGATTGGTGGCAGAGACAGCACTTGCTGGCCTTCCCAGCAGTGGCCTCGGGGGCTCTGGCTCCCCACCCCTCCCAACTGCATTTGCCCCAGGTGCTGTTATTCCTGGCTACACACTTATCCTCAGATACAAGAGCACACACACACACACACACACACACACACACACACACACACACACACNCAGATACAAGCACACACACACACACACACACACACACACACACACACACACACACACACAGAGGACCATCTGTAATACTTCCTCATTGTCTGTGATGGGGGGGGGGGTCTTCTGTTGTTGTTTCAGCTTGATGGGGGTGTGATGGAAGTCCTTTGGAGTTTTCAGATCTATTATTCATTTATTTCTTTGCAATCAATCCCCAAGCATTTACTAAGTACCTACTATGTGCCAGATAGCTGTGCCAAGGGCTGGATGCAGGATGGACATAGAAAGAAGAGAGAAATCAAAAAGGGATCTGAGTTCAAGTCCCAGCCTTGCCACTGACTTGCTAAAGGAACTGAAGCAGGTAATGTCTTTTTCTTCCTCATCTATAATATGAGGGCATTAAACTAAATGATCTCAGAACTCACTCCCAGTTCTTCCATTCCGGGCACTAAGGACACTCTTAGTTCTAGCATCCTTTGTTATAAGAACTTCTCAGCTCTGACATCACATTCTGTGCTCTAAGGGTCTCCCCAGCTCTGATTTTTGGGGTTCTAAGGTTCTCAGCTCTGATATTATTGGTTCTAAGGACCCTCTTATCCTGTGTTATAAAGGCCTTTCCACCTCTGACATTCTCTGTTCTAAGGATCCTCCCAGCACTGACATTGTGTGTTCTAAAGACACTGTCAACTCTGACATTCTGTGTTCCCAGGGCCTTCCTCTAGAAAATGGCCTATGAACCATGTTCTAATATCTTTCTCAACTCTGATATTCCAAGGTCTTTATGCTTCCCTATTTCTTTTCTTCATTCCAGGCATCTTGGTTCATAAACCTGGAATCATTCTTGAATCTTCCCCTTTCCTCACACTATCTCTCTAATCATTTTCAATGTTTTGTTTATTCTAATAGTGAGTCAACTCTCTCAATATTCTCATTCTGCTAATCCCATGATCTCTATCTTTTTTCAAATCTTCATCATTTTTATTCTTGCATTGGCCTCCCTCCACTCTTTCCTATTTGGTTCACCTTCCAGAAAGCGAACAAAGTAATCTTTCTAAGGACCTAGTTCTGACCATGTCCCTCCTCTGCTCAAAAGTCTTTAGTCTCTCCCTACTTCTTCTAAGAAAGAATACAAATCCTCAGCTGGGCATCTATGGCACCCTACAATCTGACTCAACTACCTTTTCAGCTTACTTCACTATACTTCACACATGCTGTATTTCAGTCAAACTGGACTTTTCCCTAATAGTAACATCTCATTTCACAACTCCATGTTTTTGTCCAAGCCAGACCTCATATCTAAAATGCGCTTCCTTCTTACTTTACCTCTCATAATCCTTATCTTCCTTAAAGGCTCAGCTCAAGTACCACCTTTTGCTATTTCCATATTATTCTATCTTTAGTTATTTGTGTTAACATTATATTTTCATAGCAGAATGTAAGCTCTCTGAGGGCAGAGACAGAGAAAAGCAAATGTCTTTAATTTTTTTTTAGGAATTTGGGGTGGGGTAGGGAGTGAAAGAGAAGAATCTACAAACTATGTACTTTGATCCCTGAACAGTAGAAAGTGTACTAGACTTGGAATCAGAGGAATCAAATCCCAGCTTAGTTACTTACAAGCTGTATGACTACAGATAAGTCATTTCCCTTCTTTGGACCTCAGTTTCCTCATTTATAAAATGCCCTGTGCTAGCTAGCCTCTAATATCCCTTCTACCTCTATATAAATGATTTTATAAATTGATAAAAAGGGAAGCAGTGATCACAAGAGCCAGATAGATGAGTTTCATCAAGAGCAAGTAATGCCAGACTAACCTCATTTCCTTTTGTGACAGGGTTACTAGCCTATTGGAGCAGGAGAGCATTAGATTTTTTAAAAAGCATTTGATAAAATCTCTCATGCTATTCTTTGGGGAGTAGTAAAGGGATATGGGTTAGATTATAGCTCAATTAGGTATGTAGGGAGCTGGCTGAATGGCTGGTGCCAAAGAATAGTCATCATTAAGGGTTTGATGTGAACCTAGATGGAAGTTTCTAGTGGAGTGCCCCCAGGGATCTGCACCAGGCCTGTGCTGTTGAATATTTTTATCAATGGCTTAGCTAAAGGCTTAGAAGGCACCCTTTGCAAATTTTCAGATGACACAAAGCTGGAAGGGAGAGCCAACCTGTTGGAGGACAGAGTCAGGATTGTAAAAGACCCTGACAGGCCAAATCTAATGCGATTACATTTAATAGGGATAAATGTAAAGTCTTACACTTCGGTTCATGAAATCAACTCAACAAGTATAAGAAGGGGGAGACATGACAGAAGATTGTCTGAGAAAAATCTGGGTGGGGTTAAGTCAGTACTATGATATGTCAGCCAAGAGCAGTGCTAACCAAGGCCAAATTAATCGTGGAATTGTGTCTAGCCAGGACTAAGGAAACAATAGCCCTCTTGTACTCTGCTGTTCTTGGCCAGCTGGCGTAATCTGGACTGTTGTATTCCATTCTGGGTGTTGCTTTTTAGGCAGAGTATTGATAATCTGGAGAGCCCTGGAAGAGGGCAACCAGGATAGCAAAGAGCTTAAGGCCATGCCATCTCAGAGCTGATTGGGACTCTTTAAGCTAGAGAAGAGAAAAAAGGGGAACATAGCAGCTGTCTTCAAGAATTTGAAGGATTGTCATGTGGAAGGGGGTCTCAGCCCCAAAGTGTAGAATGAAGGAGTGATGGAAGGTAATTGTAAAAAGACAGAGTTAGACAAAATGTAAGGGGAAACTTCCTAACATTTGGGGAGAAGGCATGGTACAGTGGGAAGGGTAATAGGTCTGGATCCAGAAACTTGGATTTTAAAATTATGTGATCTTGAGCAAGTCATTGAACCTTTATGGCCTTCTGTTTCTTCATCTGTCAAGTGATTGGATTAGATTGGATGCCTAAGGTTCATTCTGCCTCTTGCCCTGTGATCCTATGATAATTAGAGCTATCCTCGAAGGGGAATGAACTGCTGTGTCAGAAGAGTACAGGCTTCCCCATCACCAGAGGGCTTCAAGCAATGGCTGGATCACTACTTATTAGGTCCATTGGAGAAAAAACTCTTGTTCAGAGACTAATATACTTGTCCCCACACAGCAGAAACTGATGATTTGTAAATGCTTATTGAAAGGATTCCTAAAATCTTCCCCCCCAGCTCTGACATTGTGTGTTTAAAGGGCCTTCCCAACTCTGACATTCTCTGTTCTAAGCTCCCTCCCAGCTCTGACATTCCCTGTTCTAAGGACCCTCCCAGCTCTGACATTCTCTGTTCTAAGCTCCCTCCCAGCTCTGACATTCTCTGTTCTAAGGACCCTCCCAGCTCTGACATTCTCTGTTCTAAGGACCCTCCCAGCTCTGACATTCTCTGTTCTAAGCTCCCTCCCAGCTCTGACATTCTGTGTTCTAAGCTCCCTCCCAGCTCTGACATCCCTGTTCTAAGGGTCCTCCAGCTTTGATGTTCTATATTTTTTAAGGTCTTGCCCAGCTCTAGCATTCTACACTCTGAAGTCCCTCAGGGCTCCAGCATTTTGTGTCCTAAGGTCCATCATCCCATGCTCTAAAGCTCCTCCCAGCTGTTCCATGCAGTTTCTCTGAGAGCCAGAGAGGGGTTGGAGGAAGTTGAAATCCATTCTAAATGCCCTGCTCCTCCTCCCTCTACCCTCCCAGGGACAGAGGCAAAGCAGGAAGCTGCAGGGCTGCCTCTGTCTGCAACTTCTCTGACACCAATAACCTCTGCCTTTGTCTTTATCTGTGACAGAAGCTCCTCTTTTTCAGGCTCATTCATGCCCCCCTTCCTCCAGCCCACCCCTCTTGAGACAGGGCCATGCGGGAACCCCTCCTGCTGGTTCCTATGGCGACAGAGGGGCTGTGGATGTCAGCGCCCAAGGCTGTCCTTTTGGTGCTTGGAGATCAAAGAGGCAGGGGCAGGAGGTGCCTTGGGAGTGATGGAAGCGCCATTGAAAGTTAATGACTCCACCATCAGCCCAGGCATCTTGGGCAGAACCCTGGTAGCCCAGTGAAGGGGACCCTCTGCCAGGGACCCCATGGGGAGGAAAGAAGAAGAGAGGAGGAGATGTGGGCAAGAGGCCCAAACTGATTCAGCAGAGGCACAGGCTCACCCTTTAACCCCAGTGGACAACAGGGAGAACTCTGACTGGCAAAAATGGATTCGGCCCCTTCCCACCAACCCACCTGTTGGTGTCACCGTTCAGGAGTCAGTGCTTTGGCTTGGGAACTACTGTCTTCCCCCGGCTTCTCTTTTAAGAGTCAAGTGCCACCATCCAGTGGAAGGGCCCTGGCCTCAGTTTCCCACAAATTGAGGAGTTTGGGCAAGATGATTTCCAATGTGTGCCCCAGATCTAAAGGTCTGTGCCAAGGTGCCTCCTGACTCTGAGATCATATGAAATATCCCTGGAAGGACAGCATTCATTCATTCATTCATTCATTCATTCATTCAACTAAACATTCCTTAAAATGCCTGCAATGTCCAGGGCCCTAGAAAAGGCCAAAATACAGAGTGGGGGGAAAGGGGGAGTTGTTTGTCTAGATGTGTGATTTCATTGGTGTGAGGGAACTTCCAGGGTGAAAACTCTCTCCACCAACAGAGTTGAGCAACAGCATCCCCCCAACTTATGTCTTGGGCCCTGCTTGTTTACAAAACACCCTTCCAGGGGGCAGCTGGGTAGCTCAGTGGATTGAGAGCCAAGCCTAGCAATGGGAGGTCCTGGGTTCCAATTTGGCCTCAGACACTTCCTAGCCATGTGACCCTGGGCAAGTCACTTAACCCCCATTGCCTAGCCCTTACCACTCTTCTGCTTTGGAACCAATACACAGAATTGATTTTAAGGCAAGGTAAGAGGATTTAAAAAACAACAACAAAAAACACCCATTCAGCCAGTCTACTATCTTTTGATCTTCACAATCTCAAAAGGATAACAGGGGATTGTTAGTCCCATTTCACTGGTAAAGAAACTGAGGCCCAGGGAGAGGAGTGGCAGAGCAGGGGGCTAGAAAGCCATCTTTCCCAACTTACCCAGAACAACTTCTCAGAGGGACAAGACCAGCCAGAGATGGTGGGCTTGGACTGCATGGCTCCACTGCCTTTTATCCCTTAGAAATAGAACACTGCCATTTATATAGCACCAAAAGGTGTGTAAAGCAGTATTATCTCACTGGATTCTCACACCAACCCTGGGAGGGAGTGTTATCATGAATCCCCATTTTACAGATGAGGAAACTGAGACAAACAGAAGTGGAGTGACTTGCCTGGGGTCACATAGCTAGGAAGTAGCTAGGGCAGGATTTGAACTCCGGTCCAGCACACTATCTATCCCCTGTGCCAACTAAGAAAATCAAATTCTTATTTGTTTTGTTTAGGGTTTGGGAGGATGCTTTGGTCGGTAGTCACTTGGTTCTAGCCCTTTATTTTCCAAAGAAGGAAACCGAGGCACAGAGCGGAGCAGTAACTTGGCCAAGGTCACCCAGTCCCCCTCCGGAGGTTCCACGCAGGCTCCCTCCCAGCCACTTCCCAGCAGCCTCGCCTGTTGCACGTGGGACCCCTCCCAGGCAGGCAGAGGAGGCGGCTCGGTCCGTGCCGGGGTGGGAGGGGGTGGGGCGGCTGCCTCCCAGAGCCCCTTCTCCCTGTCATCCCCGCAAACTCCCCCAAGCCATGTTGTTGGGGAAAGTTGAAAGCACGAGGCAAATTCTGTTTTTGTTCCTGCTCGGGCTCCGCTCCGACCTTCAGTGTGAATAGAAAACAAGGAAAAAAGGAGGTTTATGCTAATACCGTCCCAGGCCCGCGGGGAGGGAGCCGGGGAGGGGGCACACCGCTGAAGATGAAGACTCTGCTGCTGCATCTCAATGAGCCCCGCCGGGCGCCCTCCTCTGGCCGCAGGAGGACGGGCTCCCCCTGGCAGCGGGGACTGCCGGGCAGGAGCTGGGCCGGAGGGGGCGAGGGGGAGCCTCTGCCGGACGCTCCGCCCCACTCCGCGCCTGACCCTCCGCGCCCTGGGATCCGCCGGGGCTCTGGGACTTTTTGTGCCACTCGGGGTTTAGATCAGAACTAGCGCTGGAAAGGCCTAAAGGACGCCCCATCCGGACCCCTCCTTTTGCTGAGGAAGCCGATGGGCCCCCTCTGACAGTGACTTGGCCAAGGTCACACGGGCATGAGTGGCAGATGTGGCCCCATGGGAGAGAGACGGACCTTTTGGAAAGAAATAGGGAGATGGGCTCGCTCAGACCAGACGGGGAGGAAGCAGGACCCATGTGAGCCCTCAAGGCGCAGCTCCTCAGGGAGTCTCCTCATCCAGGGGACAATCGAGCAATCAATAAACATTTATGAAGTGCCCGCTCTGTGCCAAGCACTGTGCTGAGAGCTGGTGATACAAGCAGACAAAGGCAAAACAATGCAATCCTGACTGTGGGCATGGGGCCAATGATAGTGGCTAGACCTGATGCAGCGCTTTGATAATAACAGTTGACAAGCCTAGAGATGGGAGGTCCTGGGTTCAAATCTGGTCTCAGACACTTCCCAGCTGTATGACCCTGGGCAAGTCACTTGACCCCCATTGCCTAGCCCTTACCACTCTTCTGCCTTGGAGCCAAATTGGCTCCCTGACAGAAGATAAGGGTTTAAAAAAAACAGTTGGCATTTGTAGAGGGGCAGAGAAGTGGTGAGAGGCAAAGGGTGCCAGGACCTCAAGTCAGGAGGACTCATGCTCCTGAGTTCAAATGTGACTGTAGATATTTCTTAGCTATGTGACCCTGGGCAAGTCACTTAATCCCCACTGCCTCTGTTTTGTCACCTGTAAAATAGCTCAGTGGATAGAGGGCCAGGTTTAGAGATGAGAGGACCTGGGTTCAAGCCCAGCCTCTGATATTTCCTTGCCCTGTGACCCTGGGCAAGTCACTTCACTCCAATTGCCTAGTCCTTACTGCTTTTCTCCCTTGGAATGGACAATTAGTTTGGATTCTAAGCCAGAGAGCAAGGTTTTAAAAAAAAGAAGGAAGTGGTAAACCTCTCCAGGATCTTTGCCAAGGAGAGTCCCTAAAGGTCACAAGGAATCGGACACAACAGAAAAAAGTAAACAACAACAACAAAAAACATTTCTAGAGCAGCTCATTAGAACCTCACAATAACCCCAGCACGTAGGTGCTATGATTATTTCCATTTTACAGATGAGGGCATCGAAGTTCAGTGGTTTGTCACTCATCACGTAAGTCTGGATTAGAACTCTGGTCTTTCTGACTCCAGACCCAGCACTCTATTCGCTGCAACACTGAGCTGCCAAAAACTTAATTTTGAAAACTATTTTACATACAGTCTCTCCTTTAATCCCCTTTACCACAAACCTGTAAGGCAGGGACTATTATTAAACCCATTTTACAGATGAAGAAACTGAGGCTCAAAAAATTTTATGTCTTGCCTGGGGTCACCCAGACCTAGGAAATATCAGAAGCAGGCTTTGAACCCAGGTCTTCTATCAAGTCCGGCACTTTGATTTCTTAATACAAACTGATGGGCTTCAAATGGAAGAGGGGAAAGAATCCTGTATGATCACTGTGATTCCAGTTCCAGCCAGTTTGCTGTGGACCTCGGGACATCAGGGCTGGCCTCTGACTCCCAGGGATGCAGGGCTAATAATGTCTGGGAAATGCCCGGGGGCACTGCCCCTTCAGCTCCCAGGTAACTGCTGGCTTCTGGAAAAAGATCACACGATAGAAGGGAGAAGACACTCAATTTGGAATCTCTGGTCCTGGGTTCAAATTAGGACTCTGACATTTATTTGCTTGTATTTCCCTCAATGGGCTCAGGATCTTCTTCTCTCAAATAGGAACCCTAACTTCTATACCGTTTACCTCTCAAGGCTGTTATGAAAGAAGAGCTTGGCACCCCCTAAGAGGCCATGATGCCTTCTGATCTCCGGGGGCCCCCTCCCTTATTTACAAAGCTGATGCTCCTGATCCCACATGGCTCATCCCAAGGGCCACCTCCTCCAAGAGGCCTTCCTTCATTCTTCCACTTCAATTTCTATTTAATCTGGATACATTTTATATTTTTCTGAATAAGGCTGCTTCCTCTCCAGTCGAACATAGGTGAGTGTAAGCCCTTTGAGGACAGAAATGGTTACTTTCCTATTTTTTTTTTTTTGTCTTTGTGCCCTCCATGCCCAGCAGCTGTGTTTGCTACAAAACAGACATTTAATAAAGATTTGTTGAATCATTCTGAATGGAATGGCGTCTCCAGCTTTGGGAAAAGGGCAAACTCTCTGACCTGGTCTCCTAAAAGTCAGGGACGAGGCTAAATCAGAGGCCCCGGATCAGGGGCTCAATCCTGGGCCAAGGAATAGGCCGCCCCTCTCCTCGTGGGCATCAGCTCCATCGCTTGAGCCTCATTAATGCCCCGCTTTCCCCAACCTGCTCTTCCTGGGCCCCGTTAGGCTCTGGGTCCTGGATTTCTGAGTCTCCTGACATCCCAGGTAGCCTTGGGCTATGATGGCTTCATAGAGCCCCGGGTGAGGGCTCTGTCATTGAGGGAGAAACAATCAGAGAAAAAGAGAAGGGAAATGGATGGTAGGAAAATCCCGGGGATGCTGCTGATGACACCTTCCCAGTCATCAAAGGGCCAGGAGTGAGTTTGCCAGAGGAAGAAGCTAAAAATATATTGGGAGAAATTTCTCATTACCGAATAAATTGGACCAAATCAGAAGTTCTCCCCTGTTTCGAACGGGTTTTATGAGCCGCCAACTTTAAAGAATGGAGCTTGCAACAGGGAAGGAGTCAAGTGCCTGGAAATCGTAATTATGGAGAAACCTAAAGATATAATTAAAACCAAGATTTGGTTCCGATCCTGCACCAACCTCAGTGTGGCGCTGGGGCTGATAGGCTGAGCTCAGGGGAAGCAGCAGGACAGACGGCACAAGTTTCTCTCTAATGAATGGACCCCACTTTGCAGCTGCCCCCCACTGGACCTGATGGAAAGAGCTAATTTGGGGGTGAGGGGAGGCAGGGAGGAAATATAACTTTCTTCCCACTTGGGTGAGGACAGTTTCCTTTCCTATTTGCCATCAAAACACCAATGGTGCCCTGTACTGGGGCTCAGGCCTACTTCTGAGACCGTGGCACCACTACAGACTAACTGGAGACCCTGGACAAGTCACTTCTTGGCTCTAGGCCTCAGTCTCCTCCTCTGTAAATGGAAAGTATCATCTTTAGGCTAACTGGGTTAGTGTGAGTGAGCTAGGACCAAAGTTAGAAGTTCAGATGACCTGTAAGGGCCCTTTCCAATCTTGACAGTCTCTTTCCTAGGATGTCTTCCAGCTTTGGTGTCCATATTCCAAGGGCCCTTTCATTCTAATATTCTTTGTTCCGTGCTTTAAAGTTCCCTCCAGCTCTAGCATGCCAAGTTCTAGGTTTTAAGGGCCCTCCTAGCCTTGATATTCTGTATTCTAGGGGCCCTCTGGCATTCTATGTTCCAAGTCCCCCGATATTCTGTGTTCTAGGGTCCTCCCAGTTCTGACATTCTGTTTTCTAAAGCCTTCTTAGCCCTGAGATTGTGGGTTCTAGGGGGCTCTCCCAGCTCTAACATTCTGAGTTCTTAGGATCCTCATAGCTCGGAGGTTCTGGGTTCTAAGGCTCTCTTAGCTCTAAAATCCTGGATTCTACAGTCCCTCTCAGCTCAAACATTCTGGGTTCTAAGGGTCCTCCCAGCTCGGACATTCTGGGTTCTAAGGCTCTCCTAGCTTTGACATTCTGGGTTCTAAGAGCCCGTGTCCTAAGGGCCTTTCCAGCTCCAACATAGCTGTTTGAGTTGCTTCGACACCCCATTCTACAGCAGTGTGACCCCTCTGTTCTCTTGGCCTCCCTACTGTCATCCAGCACAGGCCAGAGGTAGGCCATCCCAGCCCCCCTGTGCCGTCCCCAGCACCACCACCACCGTCCCCCCTCGCTTCTCCTTTCTCTGCCTGTACCAGCTCCTGAAGAAGGCATCCAGCCCCTGCACCTGTTCGCCTCAGTGGCACCTGTACTTAAGAGATCTCAATTAACTCAGATGGGGAGTGGGGGAACAACGGAGGCAGCTGCATGGAACTGTATCAAGGCAGATCCAATCAAAGAGAAAGGAGCAGCTCTTTCTCCATCTCTGTCACCTCCCCTTCCCTGGGCCCCGCCACCCCCATCTTCCCTGCCTCAGCGAAGCTCAGTTATCAAACCAGTAAAGATAAATATGTCACTCTCAGTATCACTCAATCCGCCAGGAATAGAGCTGAAAAACAGCAGGAAAATGGGAGGAAAACTCTTCTGCTTTGGTCAAGGCAAGGCTGAGACTTTGGGGGTGGGGGGGATCCTTTCCTGGCCCTCCTTCCTCTCCATGGTCTCTGAGGGTCAACTCAACCAATCAGTCATCAGTTATTAAGCTCCAACATTTCCACGCCGGGCACTGTGCTAAGCTCTGGGCACACAAAAGAGGCAATAGAGCTGCCCTCGAGGAGGTTACAGTCTAACGGGGTACGACATGGGAACGGATGTCCACAGAGCATGCCATAGGCAGGATAAATGGGAGATCGTTAACAGAGGGGAGGCTTCCTGTGAAAGATGGCATTTTGCTTGGGACTTCGAGGAAGAGCGTTTTAGGCATGGGGGGCAGCCAGAGAAACTGCCCATCTTCTGCCTTGGAATCAATCCCTGCTATTGATTCTAAGACAGAAGGAAAGGAAAAAGAAAATGCCCAGAGTTGAGAGATGGAGGGGCTTGTTCATGGAATAGCCAGGAGGCCAGTGCCCCTGGGCTGAAGACTAGGTATCCTGAGTGAGGTTGAAGAAGACTGGAAGGTAGGAGGCGGCTGGGTTGTGAAGGGCTTTGAATGCCAGACTGAGCATTTTGGAGTAGGTCCAGGAGGCAAAAGGGAGCCACTGGAGTTTATTGAGTAGGAGAGGGATGGGACCTGCCCTTTAGAGGAATCACTTTAGGCTGAATGGAGAACAGATTGGAGTGGGGAGAGATCTGAGGAAGTAGACCCATCCTCGGGCCATTGCAGTGATGCAGACTGAAATGATGAGGCTCTACGCTAGATGGTTGGCGATGAGGGCTTATTAGAGAGATGAGGCAATAGATTCGATATGGGGATGAGGAGTCCAGCATGGCTGCTAGGTTGGGAGTCTGAGAGCACCCTGATTCCACCCCCTCTCCTTTTTTTTTAGAGTCCTCACCTTCCATCTTAGAATCAATACTGTATATGGGTTCTAAGGCAGAAGAGCAGAAAGAGCTAGGCACTGGGGGGTTAGGTGACCTGCCCAGGGTCCCACAGCTAAGAAGTGTCTGAGGTCAAATTCGAACCTAGGACCTCCCATCTCTAGGTCTGGCTCTCAATCTACTGAGCCACCCAGCTGCCCCTCCACCCCCTATCCTTTGAAGAAGACATCGGGCAGTGAAGGAAAGGCTCAAGAAAAAGGAAGAAAATGCAGAAAAGGAGCGCAGGCATCTCTCTCCCAGGTCACAGCCATAATTACCTATTGCTGGACATAATGAAGGCCCAAGGATAGGGCCGTGACTCATGGAAGGGGATCTGAACAGACCACGAGGGTAAGAGAGGAGTCAGCCCATTAACCACAGGCTGGCAGCCAGCAGCCAGCAGGCCTGCCCCCTCCTTGCTAGTCTTATAGGTCATCAAGGGGTCTTGGACTAAGAGCTCTCCACCTAGAACTCAGCCCCAGAAGGGAGGTGGTTAATCACCTTTCAAAGTCACGCAGTGGAAAGAACTCTGACCTTGGAGACCTGGGCTTGAGTCTAGTGCTGCTCACTTACTGGCTGGGTCACCTTGGACAAATCTCTTCATTTCTCTGGGCCTCCTTTCCTTTACCTATAAAATGAGAGGTTGGGCTCCCCTCGCCAGCTCGAATATCCTAAAAACAACCTACCTTCTAAGGCTCCTTGAAGCACAAAATCCCCATGTTATCGATTCCTTCCAGCTGTGACATGTTGTGTTGCAAAATCCTTCCAGCTATGATATTCTACATCCTAACACCCATTCTGTTTGGCATTCCGTGTTCTAGGGCCCCTTTCAGACTTTCCAGCTCTAACATCCTATGTTCTAAGATACCTTTTAGTTTGATTGTGCTCTATTCTAAGGTCTCTTTTAGCTGTGACATTCTGCATTCTATGGGTCCTTCTAGCTCTGACCTTCTATGTTCTAGGTACTAAGGATCTTTCCCTATCTCCCGTTCTAGGTACTATGTTCTAAGGGACATTCTAGCTCTACCATCCTGTGTGCTATGGTTCTAAAATCCCTCTCAGCTCTAACATGTTAGGTTCTCTGTCCTATGGTCCCTTTTGACTCTGACCTTCTATGTTCTTGACACTAAGGTCTTTTCCCCATCTGACCATCCCAGGTACATATTCTAAAGTCTTCGTTGGCTCTAACATTTAGGTTCCCCATCCTAAGGTCTCTTTTGACTCTAACCTTCCATGTTCTACGTACTAGGTTCTACCACCACAGGCGCTATATTCTAAAATCCCTATCAGCTCTAACATTGTAGATTCTCTGTTCTAAAGTTCCTTTTCAACTCTGATGTTCTGTGTTCTATGTTCTAGGGTTCTTTCTCCATCTTCTATTCTAGGTACTAATTCTGCCATTCCAGCTACCATATTCTAAAGTCTCTGTCAGCTCTAACATTGTAGGTTCTCTGTCTTAATGTCCCTTTCAATTATGACTTCCTATGTTCTAGGTACTAAAGTTCTCTTCCCATCTGCCATTCTAGGTACTAGTTCTACCACCGCAAGTGCTGTGTTCTGAAGTCCCTGTCAGCTCTGACATTGTAGGTTCTCTGTCCTCAAGTCCCTTTCAATTCTGGCTTTCTATGTTCTAGGTACTGATGCTCTTTTCCCATCTGTCATTCTAGGTACTAGTTCTACCACCTCAAGTGCTGTGTTCTAAAGTCCCTGTCAGCTCTAACACTGTAGATTCTCTGTGCTAAGGTCCCTTTGGACTCTGCCTTTCTATTTTCAGGGTACTCCAGTTCCTTTCCCATCTGCCATTGTAGGTGTTGGGCTCTACCCCATATTCTAAAGTCCCTGAAAGCCCTAACGTCTTGGGTCCTCTGTTCTTGGGTTCCCGGCAGCCTTCTCCCGCCCTCCTGACATGCTCCATCATCATCATCATCATCACGGGGCAGCCCCCCAAGGCCCAGCCCCCCCCCCAGCGCGGCTCCCCCAGAAGCCTTTGCCCCGGGAAGGGCCGGCCGGGTGGGAGGGGGCCGGCAGACAGGCGAGTGAGCATCGGGCTGCCACATCCACGCACGCACGTGCCCACCCGACTTTCGACTGGGAATCCAGGTCTTTAATCTCCCGTGCTCCTTTGACAGGCTGTCTCTTCTTGGCTTTTAGCTGTGTGAGAGTTTCCTCGCTAATGGTGCATTAACCTTGGAGAGCTTCGCCAATTACTTCAACACTAATTCTGACAGTTTGGTGTGTATGTGCTGGCGGCTTTGACAGGCAAAGGGAGCAGGAAATAAAGGCCGCCGAGGAGTGTTTAATACCTCGGCAAGAATCTGCCCCGCTTCCGTGTATTTGGGGGGAGACGCGAGAGGAGGAGGGAGCCGGGCGGGGAGCTTATTTGGAGATGGGGCTTCGGCTCCCGCCCCCCGCCCCCCACCCCAGCCCCTTCCTCCCTCCCCTTCCTAAATGACAGGATTCTGGGTCTCTCCTGACCTCATTAGAGTAATTAATGTGCCTTTTGAATCTCATGAAATGGCTCTGAGCTGTGGGAGAATACAGCGGATCACAGAGCTGGGCCAGCAAGGGGAGAAAGGGAGTCTTAACTCGTGCTAAAAGGAAGTCTCAGTGGGGGGGGCGGGGGAAGAAAGGGAGGAAGGGGGGGGGGGAGCGAGGGAGGCAGACAGACAGATGGACGCACAGAGCTGGAAAGGGAGAGACAGGGACGGCTAGAGATCCCGATAGAGAGAGGCGAGAGAGAGCGCGCCACACAAAGAGACACCACAGAGTGANAAGGAAGGAAGGAAGGAAGGAAGGAAGGAAGGAAGGAAGGAAGGAAGGAAGGAAGGAAGGAAGGAAGGAAGGAGGGAGGGAGGGAGGAAGGAAGGAAGGAAGGAAGAGCTTTCAGAAAAATGTGGGAAGATTTCTATCAACTGAGGCAAAATGAAGTGAACAATGTCCACAGTAACAGCAACAACGTACAATGATCAATCATGAACGACTTAGCTACTCTCATCAATACAATGATCCAAGACAATGCCAAAGGATTCATGATGAAAAATGCTATCCTCTGGGGCAGCCAGGTGGCTCAATGGAGAGAGCACCAGGTCTTGAGATGGAGATCCTGGGTTCATGTGTGACCCTGGGCAAATCACCTCAGCCTAATTGCCTAGCCCTTGCCACTTTTCTATCTTAGAACTGACATGAAGATAGAAGGCATGTTTAGTTTTGTTTTTTTTAAACCCTTAACATTGGTGTATTGGCTCATAGGTGGAAGAGTGGTAAGGGTAGGCAATGAGGGTCAAGTGACTTGCCCAGGGTCACACAGCTGGGAAGTGTCTGAGGCCGGATTTGAACCCAGGACCTCTCATCTCTAGGCCTGGCTCTCAATCCACTGAGCTACCCAGCTGCCCCCTGTTTAGTTTTTTTAAATGCTATCCGCTTTCAGAGAAAGAACTGAGGAACTCTGAGTATGGATTGAAGCTTTTTCCATTTTCTCTGTTTTTCTTGTGGGTTTTTTGGGCAACATGGCTAATATGGAAATATGTTTTGCATGACTTTACATGTATAATTGATATCCTATAGTTTGCCTTCTCAGTGGATCGGGGAGTTGAAGGGAGGGAGAGGATTTGGAACTCAATTTTTTTTAAATGAATGTGAGGCTGAAGTCTAATCCTCTTTTAAAAATCAGTGAAATGAAGCTGTGGTACCTGTATCACAAGGTCATTGTGAGGATGAACTGAGATAATATATGCCCTTTGCACCCCTTAAAGTGTTACAGACAGGCCAGCTATTATTATTTCAATGATAGGGAAAGTCTCTTGCAGTCACAGGAGCTCAGAGCAGGGAGACTCCTCAGAAGGCAGCTAGTCCCAGCCAGGCTTACATAAGGGCTCCCTCTGGGCCCTGGTAGAAGTCCTCCAGCCACCCCTGGGAGATGTCAGTGGATGACAGGGCCCTGGGCCTCTGGATCCAGCAAGCTGTTCTGCTTGGAAGCAGTCCTAAATCTCAAGTCCTCCCTTAGATCAAGCCCAAATCTCTTTCTCTGCATCCTGTGTCCTTTGCAAGTGGAAGAAGACTCATCCCTTCTCCCTGTGATAGCTCTGCAAGTACATCGAACCAAAGATCAGATAGCCTTTGGTTTTCTCTTCTTCAGAATCAATCTCTCCTATTCCTTCAACTACTCTTCAAAAAAAAAAAAAACAACTGGTTTGGCGGGGCAGCTCAGTGGCTCAGTAGATTGAGATCCAGGACTAGAGACGGGAGGTCCTGGGTTCAAATCTGACCTCAGACACTTTCCAGCTGGGTGACCCTGGGCAAGTCACTTGACCCCCATTGCCTGGCCCTTACCACTCTTCTGCCTTGGAGCCAATACATAGTACTGATTCTAAGGCAGAAGGAACTAAGACTTACTATCAATTCTAAGACAGAAAGTAAGGGTTGGGGGGCAGCTGGGTAGCTCAGTGGATGGAGAGCCAGACTTAGAGATGGGAGGTCCTAGGTTCAAATCTGACCTCAGAACTTCCTAGCTGGGTGACCCTGGGCAAGTCACTGAACCACCAATGCCTGGCCCTTACCGCTCTTCTGCCTTGGAACCAATATACAATATTGATTCTAAGATGAAAAGAAAGAGGTTGGTTATTTTTTTAAGTAATTTTTTTAAAAAGAAGGTAAGGGTCAAAAAAAGGTAGGGGGGGACCTGGTGTCCTATTCTCATCCTCTCAGTCACATTTGTCCAAATACTCCTTGGATGGTCAGTGTCTTTTCTGAAAGGTAGTATCCAGGGGAGCAGCTGGGTGGTTCAGTGGATGGAGAGCCAGGCCTAGAGAAAGGAGGTCCTGGATTCAAATCTGGCCTCAGACACTTCCCAGCTGTGTGACCCTGGGCAAGTCACTTCACCCCCATTGCCTAGCCCTTACCACTCTTCTGCCTTGGAGCCAATACATAGTACTGATTCTAAGGCAGAAAGTAAGGGTTAATAAACAAATATTTAGATGAATGAATGAATGAATGAATAAAAGGTGGTACCCAGAACCACACATGGTTCTAGGTGCTACTCCAGATATGCCTCGGTTGGGACAGACAAAGCAAGACGTAGAAATCTTTAAACATAAATCAAAATGTGGGGAAATGACCAAAAAGAGAGCAACGAACTTAAGAGGCAGCGTTGCATTGCAGAAGTGAACTGTGTCCAGAGACCTGGGTGTGAATCCCGACTCTTACTGAGTGACCATAGACGAGGTATTTTACCTGACTGTTCCCTCATCTGAAAACAAAATGAACGGCAACATCTGCACCACGTGTGGCCCTACCCAGTGCCCCCCACACCTCAAGGTTATTTAGTAGCACAGGGCTGCCGCCATCCCTTTTTTGGGTCAGGGACCCCATTGGCGGGCCGGTGAAGCCTCTGGACCCCTTCCCCAAATAATGATTTTAAAAGCATAAACTACACAGGTTGGCAATGGAAGCCAATTGTATCGAAATTCAGTTATCAATTTGTTTCCATGTTTTAAATTGATCATTAATTGATTTATAACTATGAAATTTTTTTAAATTTCAAAGCCCCGCCCCCAGGTTAGGGGAATCCCTAATGACCAACTAAAGAGTTGCGAGTTATTTTCATTAACTGATTAATGACAATCAAGTTTGCCATTATAAACATCTCTTATTTTTAAGAGCACGTACAGATGTTTTCAGTGAGATCATAGTTTTATGTTGTTGGAGTTAAGCCCTGAGAGCTCTCAGGAAAAGACACCCCGCCCCAGCCTACAGTGTCGGTGCTTTGGCCCCAGGGGTCTGTGCTGACCCACTGGGGGCTCCCTAAGGGTGGGGACTCTCATCCTAGCCTTCAGGGTAGCTCCAGAGTGCAGGGCTCTGCCAGAGGTCAACCCTCAATGGATGGTTTTGTTCATTTGTCGGTTTGTTTCTAACCCTTACCTTCTACCTTTTTTTTACATCTTTTCCTTCCATCTTAGAATCACTACTGTGTATTGGCTCCAAGACAGAAGAGCAGTAAGCTAGGCAATGGGGGTTGTGACCTGCCCAAGGTCACACAGTCAGGAAGTGTCTGAGGCCAGATTTAAACCTAGGACTTCCCATCTTGCTCATCTTATTTTTAATTATTTTTCATTTTTATTTATTTATTTTTTATAAAACCCTTACCTTCTGCTTTAGAATCACTACTGTGTATTGCCTCCAAGGCAGAAGAGTGGTAAGGGCTGGGCAATGGGGGTCAAGTGACTTGTCCAGGTCACACAGCTGGGAAGTGTCTGAGGCCAGATTTGAACCAAGGATCTGGCTCTCAATCCACTGAGCCACTCAGCTGCCCCCTTACCTTCTATAAATTCCAAGGCAGAAGAGTGGTTAGCAATTGGGGTTAAGTCACTTGCCCACAGTATCACAGCTGAGAAGTATCTCGGGCCACATTTGAATTCAGGTTCTTCCCCTAAGAGGAAGGACCCCCAGGCTCTACGATCCAATCTGCTATTGGCCCAGAAGGTCCTCTAGACCTTTCCAGCTGTCCTCCCTCTATGCCCTGCAACCCCTGGCACTGTCATCTCACCTACTGATTTTAGGAGAAGAGAGACTCGAGGCAGCAGGAGGCTAACAGTAATCTCAGCTAGGCTGCCACAGTGGTTAGAGCACTGAGCTCAGAATCTTCATGAGTTCAAATCCAACCTCAGGCACTTACTGTAACTCTGGGTGAGTCACCTAACCCTAATTGCCTCCGTTTTTCATTTGTAAAGGAAGCCGGAGAAGGAAATGGCAAACCACTCCAGCATCTGTGCCAAGAACGGAGGCAACAACAAAAATACAATCAGGAAGAACAGCTAGGCGGCTCAGTGGATAGAGTGCCAGGCTGGGAGTTGGAAGGACCTGGGTTCAAATCTGGCCTCAGATGCTTTCTAGGTGTGAAATCCAGGATAAGTCATTTAACCGTGTTTACACCTAGCCCTTAGAGTTGTTACTAAGACAGAAAGTAGGGGGCAGCTGGGTAGCTCAGTAGATTGAGATTCAGACCTAGAGACAGGAGACCTAGAGACTAGGAGGTCCTGGGTTCAAAACCGGCCTCAGACACTTTCCAGCTGTGTGACCCTGGGCAAGTCACTTGATCCCCATTGCCCACCCTTACCACTCTTCTGTCTTGGAGCCAGTACATAGTATTGACTCCAAGATGGAAGGTAAGGATTTAAAACAAAAACAAAAAAAAGACAGAAAGTAAGAGTTTATAAAAATATAATTAGGGGAAAAAATATAATTAGGAGGTAGTCGTAGTCCTTCAGGGAAGAGGCGATAAGGGGCTGAACAAGATGGGTGGACCTCAGTGAAGAAGAAGGGCCAGATGCAAGAAATGTTGTGGATGTCAGAGCAACAACATTTAGCAATTTATTGGCCATGAGTGAGAGAGAAGGCAGAGAAAACCTAGTGTTCTCTATGTACGGCAGGCACTACAAGGATGATGGGGCCCTCCACGGAAGGTGGACAGATCTGGGGAGGAAAAGAGAATGAAGCTTGCTCTTGGATGTGCCAACTCTGAGCTGCCTAAGGGGTGTTCAGTTTGCAATAGGCAGCTTGGACCGAAATTCAAGAGAGAGGTGAGGGCTGGATCTCTACCTCTGGGTTTCTTCTGCAGAGAGATGATATTTCAACCTGTGGGAGCTGATGAGATCACCCAGGGAAAGGGTCCAGGATAGAGCCCCGGGATAAAGCCACACAGAGGGGGCAGAATACAGATAACAATCCATCAAAGGAGACCAAGGAAGAGCTGCCTAACCACCAGGAAGGAGACGAGCCAAGGAAAGCATCCAGACGAAGGCAAGGATGTCTAGGCAGAGGGGGCCAAATTCTGCAGAGAAGTCAAGAAGAATGGAGCCTGAGAAAAGACTTGGCAATGAAGGAGTCCCTGAAAACCCTGGAGAAATCCACTTCTGTTGACTGATGAGGCTGAAAGCCAGTTTTCAAAGGGGCCGATAAATAAGTGGCTGGTGAGAAAGCTAGGTGGCTTAGTGGACGGAGAGCCAGGCCTGGGGTTCAAATTTGGCCTCAAATACTTCCTAGCTGTGTGACCCTGGGCAAGTCACTCATCCCCATCTACCTAGCCCTTGTCTTTCTGTCTTAGAGTTGTTACTAGGACAGAAAGTAAAGGTTATTTAAAAAAAAAAAAAACAAAGAAAGTAGGAGGCAAGGAGGGTACACGGACTTTTCTCTGAGTTTGGCTGTGAAAGAAAGAAGAGCTAGAAACGCTGGGAATAGTGGTACCAAATGGGGAGGTTTGAAACGGGGGCGGGGGGGGGGGGGAGCCAGTGAACAAGGAGAGATTGAAAATGAGAGAGAAGGGACGAAGGAAGGAGGGGGTAAGCTGCCGGAGGAGAGAGGAGGAGAAGGGATTAAGAGTACAAATAAGAAGGGCTGACATCAACAAGGTAAAAAGCCACCTCTTCCTCTGAGACTGGAGCAGAGAAGGAGAGAATGGAGATGATGCTGGAGTGATTTGAAGCATAAAAATGGGAGAAAAGGGAGCCCCCAGTGGATGGCCTAGATTTTTTTCAGTGAATGATTTGGCTAGTCCTTTACTGACAGGGCAGAAAGGGGAGGAGAGAAGGTAGGATTCATTCTTTTTTTTATTTTATTATACTTTTATTCTATTAATATTATGATTTATTATGAATAATATTATTTATGATTAAAAATTAATTATGTTTGTCCATTTTACAGATGAGAAAGCTGAGGCCCTAGGAGGCAGAAAGTGCCTTGACTAACACTCCACAGAGAGGAAGTAACAGAGCCAGAAATGGGGAATAGACATTTTTATAGCTATATTACATACCAGGTACTGGACCAAGCACTTTCACAAATGTGTTCTCATTTGGTCCTCATGAAAATCATGGAGGGCAGGTGCTATTATGATCCTCATTTTACAGTTGAGGGAACTGAGGTGAAATGACTTGCCCAGGGTCACAGAAAAACTTATCATTATTTGTCCGAGATCCAATTCAAACTCAGGTCTTCCTGATTCCAGGCCCAAGGCTCTGTCCAATTCACTACCAGCTGCCTCATTGAAATTGTTGTCGTTTTTGTTGTTTTTCAGTCGAGTCTGAGTCATATCCTACTCTTGGTGATCCCTTTTGGAGTTTTCTTGGCAAAGATACTGGAGTGGTTTGTTATTCCCTTCTCCAGCTCATTTTACAGATGAGGAAACTGAGGCAAACAAGGTTAAGGGGCTTAACCTTCTGTCTTAGAATCAATACGTGGTTCCAAAGCAGAAGAGTGTTAAGGACTAGGGAATTGGGGTTAAGAGACCAAATTTGAACTCAGGTCTTCATGACCACGGCCCCTGGCCAGGTGTTCTACTCACACATGGCACCACCTTACCTGCCCCTCAGTGGAACTGGAACCCAAGTATTAAGTGGGAGCCTCCGACGGACCAGCTCAGCTGAGTAGAAGGAGAAATGACCGTCAGGCCATCCCCTTCTCCCATCGCCAGGGCTGGCCACAAGGAGATGAATTTTCTTCAGTCACAACATCTCAGGAGAGGGTCCACCAAGGCGTGGAGAGGGGACTCTCCTTCCTCATGGAGGGACTTGCCCACATTGATCAAATGGTGGCTCCTTGGAGAAACCGAAGGGATGAATGAATCCACTCTCCCCCTCTAAGTGCTAAGCATCTAGTGGACTCTCAATCAATACTGGTTGATGGGATGATTAATAATAGGCCCAGGAATACATTTCCATGGTGTGCCATGGTTACAAAGCACTTTACATCCATTATCTCGGCGGATCCTTAAACACTCCTGGAAGGGAAGAAGAGCAAAGACTATTATCTCTGTTTTGCACAAGAGGAAGCTAAGAGGGAAATCGTGGTCCCCCGAGAATGGGCAGAGCCCACGAGAGCCAAGGCCTCTAGAGCCCAGCTTCCCGGCTGCTGTTGCACGACTGAAGGCAGTGCTCACAGGCAACGGGTGCCTGCTACCATCTCCTGATACCTTGCTCTGTTTACCAGTGTTCTGGGTTGGCTTCGGTATTGTTTTTTTCCCTTTAACTTTTGGTCACCCTACCTTATTTTTAAGATTTCCTTTTATAACAGGCTTCCAACCTGGTCTGGAAGTAAACAAGATATAAATCTTATATACCTCAATTCTTTAAGGAGCTTTAGTCAGTTTTACAGAAATAATAATAATGGGGAGAGAGAGAGAGAGAGAGAGAGAGAGAGAGAGACCCATAAAGACCATAGAATCACAAATAGAGAGGTGAAAAGGATCTTGGAGGCCTTCTCATCCAACTCACTCATTTTACAGATCAGGAAACTAAAGCCCAGAGGGATTAGAACCCAGACCCTCTAACCATAAAGCCATTGATCTTTTTTTTTTTTTTTTTAAATTTTGTTAAAGCCTATCCTAGTAATAACTCAAAGATAGAAGGGTAAAGGCTAAGCAAATGGGATTAAGTGACTTGCCCAGGGTCACACAGCTAGGAAATGTCTGAGGCCAAATTTGAACCCAGGATCTCCTGTCTCTAGGCCTGGCTCTCAATCCACTGAACCACCTTGCTACTTCATTCTTTTGATTGTACCAGAAAGGCCAGTCTTAGAATCAAGAAGACCCCTAGGTTCAAGTCCTAATTCAGACATATACTGTACTCTATGTAACCAGAAACCCTCTCCATTACCCTAGACAACTGTCTAAGACTGAGTTATCTGCTTGGGTAGAGGGAATTTCCCCATAGGGAGTTCCCCCAACTGAAGAAATCAACTGTGTTTTTTCTTTCTTCCTTCCTTCCTTCTTTCCTTTCTTTCTTTCTTCCCTTTCTTTCTCTGCCTCTTTCTCTCCCTTTCTTCCTTCCCTCTCTTTCTCTCCCTCTCTCCTTTCTTTCTTCCTTTCTTTCTCTCTGTCCCTCTCTTTCTTTCTCTCCCTCTCTCCCCCACCTTCTTTCTTCCTTTCCTTTCTGTCTTTCTCTCCCTCTTTCCCTCCCCTCTTTCGGCCTTCCTTTCTCTCTCTCTGTTTCTTTCTTTCTCTCCCTCCCTCTCTCTCCCTTTCTTCCTTCCCTTTCTTTCTCTCCCCTTTCTTCCTTCCTTCCTTTCTCTCTCTTTCTCTCCCTCCCTCTCTCCCATCCCCTCTTTATTTCTTCCTTCCCTTCTCTCTCTCTCTTCCTCTCTCCCACCCCTTCTTTCTTCCTTTCCTTTCTCTGTCTCTCTTTCTCTCCCTTCCTCACTCTCTCTTCTTTCCTTTCTCTGTCTCTCGCTCTCTCTTTCTCTCCCTCCCTTTCTCCCACTCCTTCCTTCTTCTTTCTTTCTCATTCCTTCCATCCTCCCTCCCTTTCTTTCGCTTCCTTCTTCCTTCCTTCCTTATAAATCAATACTTGGTTCCAAGGCAGAAGAGCAGTAAGGGACTTGCCCCAAGGTCACACAGCTAGGCAGTCTCTGAATTCAGATTTGAATCCAGGACCTCCCATCTCCAGGCCTGGCACTCTATCCATTGAGCTATCTAGCTGTCCCCATCACCTGTGTTTTCTTCTCTACCTCATTACTGTTTCCCAGATGTGATAATTGAAGTTAAGACAAAAATATCATATCTCATATTTCTACAGTGCTTTATGGTTCCAAAGTGATTGACATTCATCCCATCATTCAAAGGAAGACAGTATTCGTTTTTTGCATTTTACAGGGGACCGAGGCTCAGAGTCGGCAAGTGACTTGCCCAAGGTCACACAGCTCACCAGTGGCAGAACCAAGATTTGAACACCCAGACTCCATCCCTAGGTCTCCTGCGGCCTTTCCTGACCCAGGCTGGAGAGTTGGGCACTCCAATCCGGGCGCAGGGTGCAGTTCAGGGGAGGGGGGAGGGTAAGCAAGGGGCCCTTCCTCCTTGACGCCTGCCGGCTCAGAAACCAAAAGTCCTCTGATCTCAAACTTTCTATTAATCCCTTTTAACACCATAATAGCAGGAATGAACAGCATTTCACATCTTCAAAGTCCGTTAGCAAACAGTCACTAACATGGCCCGGCCCCAGCTCGAGATGAGACACCGTTAATTATAACCAGTTAATTAAAAAGCCAGCCATATTACCGGGGGGGAGGTGGAGGGAGGCGGGAGGGGGGGTTCACCAGCAAATCTCTCACAAAAAAAGAAAAATCAAATGATTCGTTAACCTACTGCCTTCCAAGGCAATGAAAGCCAGCAATCGGTAACCAGATTGCAAAGCCTGCCCAGGCCTCGCTGAAGGGAAGGGCCAGGCCGCCAGGGAGGAAGCGAGGGAAGAAAATCACAGGATGTCCCCGGGATGAGAGCCTCCACCCAAGAGATCTCCCCCCAGACCCCCAAACGGGAAGATTCGGTCAAAATCACGCCGCCAGCAAGTGACCGAGCCCACATGGGCTTTCTCCGGTTTTTTTTTTTTATCAGAAGTGGAAACTGAGGCACAGAGAATTAGGACTTTCCCATGATCAAACCTGAAAATAAGAACTACCTTCCGATATCTGGAAGGCTACCGGGTCAATGTGGAAGGAAGGGTTCCACTAGCTCTGCTTGGCTCCATAGGGCAGAACCAGGGACAATTCATTGTGGACACTGCAAAGGCTCAAGGGGCAGGCTCTCTGTGACAAGAGAAATGGGCTCCCCATAGTTATCCTCAAGGAGAATGGGCTGCCCAAGAGTTTGAGTTCCCCTTGGACAGGAGGAGGGAACTTTGACTCAGATGTGAGTTGAACCAGGGAGCCTCGAGGGTCCTTCCAGCTCTGGAATTCTGTGGCAACTTCCATCCCAAGATGAAACCTCAGGAGAAGATTCTAATGAAGAAGAGGCGTCGGGGCTGTGAAAGGGGGATAAGAGACACATCTGCTGCAAGAAGCCCAGGCAGGTGTTCTTTGTGGTGGCAAAAAACTAGAAAACGAGGGGGCATCCCTCAATTGGGGAATGGCTGAACCAATTGTGGTATCTGATGGTGATGAAAGGCTCTTGTGCTATAAAGAATGATGAACAGGAGGATTTCTATAAGAACCGGAAAGACCTCCATGAACTGATGCGGAGTGAAACGAGCAGAACCAGGAGAACATGGTACACAGTAACTGAAACCCTGTGAGACGATCAAATTTAATTGACTTTGCTACTAAAAGCAATGAATGATCCAGGACAATTCTGTGGGACTTGTGAGGAAGAACGCTATCCACATCCAGAGAAAGAACTGTGGGAGCAGAAAGCAGAAGAAAATCATATGACTTTCACTTGCAACAGCAGCCACTGTGAAGGAGAGGGGGCTGGCTACCAAGACAGTGCAATGGTAAAAGATGGAGTGATCCAGCTCTATGAGAGGGAGACAGCTGTAGCAGAGATACAACTTGGTGACAGGAAACTTGGTAGGGGATTGGGGTGGTTCAATGTGACCTCAGACACTTCCTAGCTGTATGACCCTGGGCAAGTCACTTAACCCATTTGCCTAGCCCTTGCTGTTCCTCTTAGAATTGACGCTAAGACAGAAGGTAAGGATTTTTAAAAATAATCAAATAAAGTAGAAGGAATGCTGGTATCAGAGAACCTGGGTTCAGATCCTGATTCTGTTGCTTCTAAGCTATGTGGCCTTGGACAAACCACTTAACCTCTCTAAGCTTCAGGCCTTCCTGCATCTACTAGAAGACTTCTGAGGTCCCTTCCAACTCTAATCCTCCTCATTTCAAGCTTTCCCTTAACAGACACCTTGTAGCACACCTTTTATTTGCCCGCAGTTCCAACAGGGCCAGAGTCTGGACACTGGAGGACCAACGCAACAAGGCATGAGATTCCAAGACTGGAATCTAGTGGGTGGCATAGATCTGGCAGGAGAGATGTAAGGGGGCCAAGGAAATCCTGGGGCACCAGGCCAAGAGAGCCCAGCCCAGATTCCAGCAGCCGCTCCCAGTGCGGTCATGGCATCTCTACAGTGCTCGAGCTGAAACTTGCACAGGACTCCTGGTCATACTTGGAGCAGGAAGATCAGCACTGACAAGATTCCATTTTTCTTGCACGTCGGTCCGTTGGCTATGGAACAGCTTAGATTTAGAATACCAGGAGTGAACGTAATGGTTAGAAATGGTCTAAAAGCCGTGTGATCCCTTGGGCCATTTCCCCTATTTTTTGGTTACTCTTTCACTGTCACTGAGGAAGTTAAAGGGAGGCAAACAGGCCGTTTTGGACAACTTTGTTTCATGTATTGGGGTGGAGCAGGGCGAGAGGGGGTCAGGAGGGTTCCCCAATATACTGGATGGGCTGCCCTTAGACGTCTGGGGTTGCCCACATGCTCTGCCGGAGGTCTGTTTTCCAAGTATGATAGAATTAGATAGAATTTTGGTTTGATGGAGTAATATTAGGGAATCTAGGATCTTCTCTGTGCCACATGAAACACGAATATGGAACTTTTCTTGTGAAACATTTCCATGGGGGCAGCTGGGTCCAAAGTTGGGTGAATCTAGGTTCAAATCTAGCCTTAGACCCTGGGAGAGTCACTTAACCCCTGTTGCCTAGCCCTTGCCACTCTTCTGCCTTGGAGCCAAAACAGTACTGATTCTAAGATGGACAGTAAGGGTTTAAGAGAGGTAAGGGCTAGGCAATGGGGGTCAAGTGACTTGCCCAGGGTCATACAGCAAAGAAGTATCTGAAGCCACATTTGAACCCGGGATCTCCCATCTCTAGGTCTGGTTCTCAATCCACTGAGCCACCCAGCTGCCCCTGAAGATAAAGATGTTTAAAGCACACACACAATGAATATATCCTAGAATTTTTGTAGGCATTAAAGTCAAGCTGACTAGTCTATACTTTGGAAACAGAATCTTCTTTTTTTTGGAAAAAATGAGAACAATATTTTGCCTTCTCCTTTCTTTTGGCACTCAGCTCGCCATAATTTTCAGAGCACTGATGGTGTCTCAGTAATTCCACCGAGACGTCTTTCTGGAGTACCATTGGGCTACCACCTACCATCACCCATTCATTTTGGGGTTTTCTTCCCTCGCCATTGTTTTCCCTCTTTTTCCCATCCTCCTTACGCAGGGAAAATAGAAGCAAATGAGAGCCGAGTGCTCTTCCCTTCTTGTCCACCAGCCTTGAACTTCCTCTTGCCCCCAATCTAGCTTTGAAATTCCACTTTGGGTGTCGTCCTTAGTTTTCCTCACTGGCCTCCGCAATTTGAGTTTGAGCACTGTCTGCTTTGTTCTTAGAGGCCTTGTTAGTATTCATCCCAAGGTTCCCCTCTTCG
Organism: Gracilinanus agilis; assembly: GCF_016433145.1. Taxonomy (NCBI): domain Eukaryota; kingdom Metazoa; phylum Chordata; class Mammalia; order Didelphimorphia; family Didelphidae; genus Gracilinanus; species Gracilinanus agilis. The sequence goes on along the minus strand of NC_058130.1, from coordinate 726,904,090 downwards.
TTTTCATCTATATGTTGTTTAATTTTTTTTTTCACCCGTTAGGTGACAAGATCCCTGTGCGACCACCTAGGTCTCGTTAGCCAGTTTCCTGTTGTTTTTCTTTTTTTCATCACAATCATTCCCAGCTAAATTGTCAATATGATATCCACTGAATCACAGAATTTCAGAGTGGGGAGAGAGAGCTAAGAGACTCTAAGTCAAAGCTGAAAGGAGGCTCTTTGAAAGCATAGCCGACAAGAGTTCATGGAGCTTTTACTTCCAGACTTTTGCCCTTCTCTTGGCACTCCGTCTCACCTGGGAATAGCTCTAAGTGCTACAGATTTCCCCATTCCTCAAGCCTATATTGCCTCTTTGAGCCTGTCAGCCATTGCTCCTAATTCTACCTTCTGAGAATCGGAAGTCTCATACCTCTTCCACAAGACAACAAATATGTGAAACACCTGTCACGTCCCCTGGACGTGTCCGAGTCAAACAACCTATTCTTTCCACCACTGCCCATGTGGCATGAACCTAAGACACCCTCCCTTAGGGGCTCTCCCACTTATCTTTCCAAAATGTGGCGTTCAGAACTGAATACGGTACTCCAGATGTTGTCTGGTGAGAGCAGAGCACAGTGGGACTATTATTACCTCCTTGTTCCTGGATGCTGTGGGGAAGGGAACAGGCACTTTGCCCAGAACTTTACAAACATTATCTCATTCCATCTTCACAACTAGCCTGTGAGAAAGATGCTGTTATCACCATTTTGCAGTTGGAGAAACTGAGGCAGACAGAGACAAAATGATTTAGGGGCTTATAGCTAATTGAAGAAACTGAGGCAGAAAGAAGTTAAGTATTTTGTCCAGAGTTATATAGCTAGTTGAGGAAACTGAGGCAGAGGTTAAGTGACTTGCCTAGGGTTTTATAGCTAATTGAGGAAAATGAGGCAGATAGAAGTTAAGTGACTTGCCCAGAGTTTTATAAGTAGCTGAGGAAACTGAGACAGAGGTTAAGTGATTCGTAGAGTTATATAGCTAATTGAAGAAACTGAGGCAAAAAGAAGTTAAGTAATTTGCCCAGTTACATAGCTAGTTGAGGAAACTGAGGCAGAAAGAGTTTTAAGTGGCTTGACTGGGGCATTATAGCTAGTTGAAGAAACTGAGGCAGAAAGGAGTTAGTGGCTTGCCTAGGGCTACAGAGCTAGTGTCTGAAGCAGGATTTGAAATCAAGTTTTCCTGAATACAGGTCCACTGCGTAACCTCCCCTGTGCTTCTCTTAATGCAGGCTAAGACAGAATTGACTTTCTCTGCTGACAGACTGAGGCACTGTTAACTCATGTTGAGTTTTCTGTCTGCTAATAAATGTTTGTTGAATTGGATTGAATAAAACTCTCAGATCTGTTTCAAATAAATTGCTTTCTAGCTCCACTTCCCCTCCCTGCACTTAAAAAGTTGATTTTTTGAGCCTGTGTGAGCCTTGACATTGATCCCTACTAAATTTCAACTGATTAGGTTTCTAGTGTTCTGGCCTGTCAAGATCTCTTTGAATCCTGATTCTGTCATGCAGTGTGCTAGCTATCACTCCTATCTTTCTGGTATCTGCAAATTTGATAAACCTGCCATGTATGCCTTTACCCAAGTCACTGTATTAGTTCTCATCCTGCTTGAGCTTTCTGAAGTTTTTGACACCTTTAACCACCCCCTCCCCGTGGATATGCTCTCCTTGTTTCTTGGCTCTCCTGTCTGATAGAGCCTTCCCCATCTCCTCTGCTTAATCATCACCCATCCTCTACCCACTAAGTAGAGATTTACCCCCAAGGCACTACCCTCGACACCTTTCTCCTTTTTCTGCACTTTCCCTCTTGGTGCTCTCATCAGCTCTCAGGCATTCAACTATCATCTCTCTACAGACGTCTCCCAGATCAATCAATAGATTGATAAAAATAGATAATGTAAGTAGATCTAGAGCAATAAATGTCTATTCTCTATAGATCTCTAGTTTCTACAGAGCATATTCTATAGCACTCTACGATCAGGAGCGAATGGAGAGAGACAGAGATATAGGCGCTCAGCCCTCCCCTGAACTCCAGGCCTCAATCACCCACCAGCTGCCTAATGGATATCTCCAACCTGATGTCTCCACAGACATCTCAAACTCAACTTGTTCAAAAATAGAACTCATCTCTGTCCAAATTCACCCGCTGCCTAATTTCACTCTCTCTGTGGAGGGGCAGGAGAAAAGAACAAGCATTTATTAAAAGCGTTTCTTTGTCCATTAACAAAGTACGGTGCATCTACTAAGCAGTTTCTATGTGCCAAGCACTGTGCGTAGCACTTAACAAATGTTCTCGCTTGCTTCATCGCCTAGGTTCACCTTCTGAGCGGCATCATCGACCTTCCATTTTCTCTGCTCCCTCTCATGTCCCGAATCTAATCAGTTACAAAGTCTTGTTGATTTTCTCTCTACCTCTCTTACATCCGTCCCCTTTTCCACCCCATACCTAATGACCACTCCAGATCAGGGCCTCTCTCTTGCCTAGAAGACTGAAACTACCTCCCAATGGGTCTTCTTGCCTCCAGTCTGTCCCTTCTCCCAACTACAATTTCTTTACATACTTGCCACAATGATCTTCCTAAAGCATTGGTCTGACCAAGTCACTTTCACTGCTGAAGAATCTTCAATGGCTCCCCATTTCCCCTAAAATAAGAGGCAAGTTCTTTTGTTTGGCATTCAAGATTCTTCATAATCTGGCTTCAGCCTACCTTTCCAAATTTATCTCCTGTTAATTCTCCTCCCCTAATCCATGTTCCAGCAAACTACCCTGCTGTCTGCATTCTTAGCTAAACCTTCCATCTCTCACCTACAGAAGTTTGGAAAGGTTGTCACTCATGGGGGCAGTTAGGTGACACAGTGGATAGAGAGCCAGTCTGAGACAGAAGATCCTGGCTTCAAATCTGGCCTTAGACATTTTCTAGCTGTGTGACCCTGGGCAAGTCATTTAACCCCCACTGCCTAACCTTTACCACTCTTCTACCTTGGAACCAAAACATGACATTGATAAGGGTTTGAGAGAATGCAAGAGAAAATGTAATAGAGGGAGGGAAGGAAGGAGGAGAGAGGAAAGAAAGAAAGGAAGGGGGGGAGAGAGAGAGAAAAGGAAGGAAGGGAGGGAGGGATGGAGGGAGGGAGGGACAGAGAAAGGAAGGAAGGAAGGAAGGAAGGAAGGAAGGAAGGAAGGAAGG
>NC_058130.1:726879270-726900471 GCF_016433145.1 Gracilinanus agilis | reverse complement strand
AGGGAGGGATGGAGGGAGGGAGGGAGGGAGGGAGGGAAAGAGGGACTTGAGTTGTTAAGACAGAAAGTAAGGGTTTAAAAGAATGAATGTGCCCCCTTTCCATCCTCCCCTCTTCACACCCACCTCCACCGGGGATGAAATTATAGCAATACCAAAATAAGCATATGAATAATGACGTTTGGTATTATTTCCTCCTCACTCACCCCCCCACACACACACAAGTCCAGGGCAGGGGGGGAAGGGGAAGGGGAAGAGAAAGGGAAAAAGGAAGGGGATCAGAGGGGAGGGAAGCGGAGAGGAAAGAGAAAGGTTGCCATTCCCACCTAGAACGTTCTCAGGACTAATCTCCACAGCTTGAAGTCTTAAATCTCCTTCAAAAATCAGCCCAGGTTGAATGTTCTACATTGGACTTGTCCTAAACCCTGTAGAATATAGCTTTCCTTTCTTCTATCATTTTGTATTTACATATTTTTTAATTTTTCTTTATGCAGCAAGCACTGAATCCCCCAACAGCGTAAGCTCTTTTGAGGGCAGGATACCGAGTCCTTTTACCTTTCACTCCTAGCACCTTGCGTTCTCTGTCACTCACTTTTCTGGGTCTCATTTTGTCCCTCTGAAAAATGAGGGAGGTTATAATGAGGTTTAGCCAGTTCAGTCAGCAAGTCTCTCCCACTGAGCACAGGGCTAGGCACAGAGAACCCAGCACCCAGTCAGGGCACTTTTAGGCCTCACACCCTCCTTCCAAGGAGCCAGCACAGCCAGTCTGGCGTGTGTACACTCGCCTGCCAAGCAATGAAGTCTGGGGAGATGGTGCCACCTGGTGGCATTCCCTCTTCCTCACACCCTGGTACAGCAGCCCCATTTTTGCAGGTGACAGACAGCATCCAGCAGGCTAAGCCCTTCTCTTGGGCCTTTGTCTCTGGCTTTCCCAAGTGTTCCGTGGGGATGTGGGCCAGGCTGTTGTGCCCATCTCGGTGGGCGGCAGAGCCTGTGCGTGGCCCAGATTCCAGACCAGACTGGCCCCGGGCTGAGCGGACCTCCGCCCCAGCCTACATTCCAGCCTTGGTCATAGGATGAGGCAGGCCCCAGCTGGCCGCACTGCGCTTGGGCCCTCCATCTTCCCACTAGTGCCGCTGCGCTCCCCAACGAAAAGCACTCAACACAAAGGAAGCTCTTCCTGGTGGCCCCCGTCCGGCCAGAAATGACTCTGTGGCGCCCAATAAAAGAACGAGGAGGCCTTCGAGCTAGGACCAGGGCCCTGCCACTGCCTGGCCTCGGACTCCTTTGAATCCCCTGCCACGGCCGTCCGCTCCCCCCTCGCTGCCAGGTGTTGCTTCCAAAGGTGGCCCCATGGCCTGCCCTTCCTCCCCGTCTCGCGTGCTGCCACCGCCGCCGCCTCTCAGAGAGCTTAGACAAGTCAGCGGCCTGAGGAAGACGAGCGAGCAGCACACGGGATGGAGGTGGATGGGCCCGTGGAGGTGGCTGAATGTCACTCTCCCAAGCAGACAAAGGTCGCCTTTCTGGTTGGGCAAATGGTCTGTCCTGCTGAGCCTGTCTCCGCTTCCCCAAGGGGAGGGGGCTAACTCCGTGTCCCCTTCCGGCTCTTTGGGCTGGGGGACCCTGAGGGGGTCTCGGGTCTCAGCCTGCCCATAGAGCTGTGAAGCTACAAGAGGCACAGCACAGTGTGCCACCTGGCATTATGGTTACCATTGGCATCCGCAAACCGTGGAACGCCGGGATGTCGGCAGACCCCCGAAGGGTGGGATACTGTGTGGTGTGACGAGTGACGACTCGGGCAGGAACTTGGTGGCAGAAAAGACATTCTCCGGGGCACAGGGACCCAAAGAGGACCCTCTTGCAAGGATCCACAAAACACTCGATGGCCCAGAGGAAGGTGGCCTCCAGGGCACCAGGTAGAGCCTCTTTGAGAAGTCACAGATGAGAAGTACAGAGGAAGGAAGAGGCCCCACTGAGTGTTAATGTACTTCTCTAGGGGCAGTTAGGTGACACAGTGGATAGAGCGCCAGGCCTGGAGTCAGGAGGACCTGGGTTCAAATCTGGACTCAGACACATCTTAGCTGTGTGACCCTGGGCGAGTCACTTAACCCTGTTTGCCTGGCCTTACCCTACTGTCTTAGAGTTGTTATTAAGACAGAAAGTAAGGGTTTAAAAGAATGAATGTGCCCCCCTTTCCATCCTCCCTCTTCACACCCCCCTCCATCGGGGATGAAATCATAGCAATACCAAAATAAGCATATGAATAATGATGTTTGGTATTATTTCCTCCTCACTCACCCCCCCAGGGGCAAGTCCAGGGCAGTGGGGGGACACACAAAGCAGGGTTTGTGGAGGGTGACTTTGGGACCCGGGGGAGGGAATGCAGTCCAAGCCCCCCTGGTGCCGAAGGGAGGCCACTGCACTCGGCCGTGGTGGCTTTATTTACAATCAGCAGCTTTTACTGAGCACCCTTGACAAGCAAATACTGCGGGGGGGCTGGTCCCCCAACAGGAAGCGTCGTCTCTTAGAAACCAAAATGCCCAAATATACAGAAACAAAGTAAAAAGCTTCCCCCATGGCCGGGAGAGAGCGATTTGGTCCCAGAAGGAAGGTGCCCCAGAGTCCCCGTCCAGCAGAACAGATTGAGAGGAATGTCCTTCCAGAAGGGACGTGGGCAGTGCAGGAAGGAGAGTCTTCAGGTCCCAGGTGAGAGCCGAAGCCGGCCGGTGAGGCACGTGGTCCGAGGGGCTCAGAGAGGCTCTCTTCTCCCTTCACATGGTAAGGACTTGAGGAGAAAGCGGACAGAGTGGGAAAAGCAGCCGCAACACACGCCGGGCCCCAGGCCTTCTTGCTGGGATCCTTTACTCTGGCTCCCCTGGCTGTGCCAGCTTTCCCAGGAGATCCCTGAGCCGGCCCACCAGCCTCTCTCTGGGGGAATGCTAGTTTTGGTTTGGCAGCTTGGAGACAGTCCCCCAAGGTAGGCATGGAGAGTGGAGGTGGGCCGGGCTCAGGCCGCCTTCTGCTTGGCAAAGCCCCTTCCTCTCTCCATCCCCTCCCTGCTTTCCTCCAAGCAGCTCTTAGACAGGGAGAAGCAAACCTGCTCGGACCTAAGCCCAGCCTCTCGTCCGTGTTCCAAGATACAAGACAGGATCCCAGGCATCTCAGCTGGATCTCTGCCCTGATCCGACTTGTGAATGTTAGCAAAAGAAGAGGAGGAGCATTAGAGGGGGACAGACAGGGGGTCTGGGCAAGCTCTTAGAACCTGGGAGCTAGGGAGGTAAAGACAGCTAGGTTTCACCCCGTGGGCAAACGAAAAGCTAGGATTCTGAACATCACACCGAGCCCACTCCTACCTTCCTGAATTTCCCAACATACCCCAAGTGCAAAAAATTTCCCAACTTCCCTCCCCCCCCCGCTTAGAAACACTGTATTGTATAGAACCATTAGAAAAATAAACCCTGGATTTTCTTGACATTCTGTGCCTGGGGTCCCTCTTCCCCCTTTCTGGATTACTCTGGGCAGCTACCACTGTGGACTTCAGCTCTTCATCTGGAAGACAGAATTGATCAATAATCAATCAATAAAACATTTATTAAGTACCCTCTTATGTGCCAGGCACTGTGCGAAGTGCTGGGGACACAAAAAGCCCATACCTGCCCTCAAGGAGCTCACAATCTAACAGCGAGGGATGGACATTACCTGGAGGCCTAAAGAAGTGAGCAGGGAACTCTTGGGCAGGGCTTTCCAATAGACTTTTTTTCTGGGCAATTTTTATACTAGCCACATTCCCCCGTAGGATGGTTTAGGGATGGGTGAGTCTGGAAGTGAGGGAATGGACGCTACAGCTTCTCGCAGCCCAGGTGAGCCGGGTTCACCTCCTTGCTAGCCCCTCCTGGGTCTCCCTCCCCTTGGATCCTTGGGCTGGCCCTGCCCTGCTCCTGTACCGGCCTTGGCCGGAGCCCCACCACAGGCTTCCTGCTGAAGCCCACCCTGCCTCAGCCTGGGGGTCTCCCAAGCTCGTAGGGTTCAGAGGTGGCAAGGATGACGACTGATCCCCAAGGAGGAGAAGCGGCTCAGCCACAGCCACACACTGAGTAAGCGGAAGAAGCAGAGTTCCCTAGCTCGGCATCCCCAGGCCTCTCTACTGGCTGGCCCTCCCTGCCTAGCTCCTGCCCCAGCCCTGTCTGCAGGGTGGCCCCGCTCCACGGCCTCTGAGTGCTGCGTCCTCTAGCCTGCTGGGCTCTGAAAGATTCAGACCCAGCCTCTGCAACTTCCCTGGCTGGAGGGCTCCTCGCCAGGGCCCTGCCCTCTCCTCACCGGTGCGATAAGGAGGGAGGACAAGAAGATCGCTCTAAACCCAGCTCTAATTACAGGTGCAGGAGCCACCATCATAGATAAGCCCTGCGGTTCTAAGGAAGCACCTGGGGGACCCGAGGCACTAGCCTGAAGATGCTGGGAGGAGAAGGGCAGATACCATCTCTAAGCACCAACTAGTAGGAACATGGAGGAGGGCTGAGACAGTAGGCCCAGAGATGTCACACGACTTCTCCAAGATTCCCCCAGGGAGTGAGGAGCACAAACACATCCAAAACCTGCCCTCTCTGCTAAAATGTGCTGCCTTTCAAGCACAGATGGAGGCTACCTGGACAAGGAGGCCCTGGATCAGTGGGGAGGCTGGGCTGATCTACCAGGGGAGGAATTGGGGCAAGTCACCTAAGTTCTCTGGGGAGACCTCAGTCTCCTCATCTGTAAACAGAGAACTGAACCAAATGGCCTCGAAGGCCCCTATCAGTTCTAGAGCTCTGCTCCTCAACCCTCAAGGAAGGCCCTGCCAGTTCTCGGAGTCTAGGATTATTTAAAGATTTAAAGTTCCCAAAGTCAGGGCAGCTTATCAGCACAGGGGATAGAGCAGCAGGCCTGGAGATAAGAGGTCCTGGGTTCCAATGTGGCCTCAGATACTTAACCCCCATTGCCCTGCCTTTGGTGCTCTTCTGTCTTGGAACTGATACTAAGATAAAAGGTTTTAGATAGATAGACAGAAGACAAACAGATAGAAAAATAAATAAATGAACAAATAAATAGTAAAGTCCTGGAGTATGGAAGAAGGGGCGCTCCCAGAAGTTGAGGGGGTCACAGTACAGAATGAAGGTTTCAGTCTTTGCCTCATTCTAACCACCTCCCCTGTCCTGATCCCTAAAATTAACCGAGGACCTCAGGGGGAAAGAAAATTGCAGAAACTCTACCATCTCAAGTTCCTCGTCTCAAAGACTGTTTCTTCATCACTCTCCATTGAAGCCATCTCCATGTGGTCATCCGTATTCGAGAGCAGACCATACTTCTTCCGCTGGGGTTTCTTTAACCTGAAAACGGTTTAAAATATGATTCATCTCCATGCAACAAACCTTTCCTGAGGTCCTACTATCTGCCAATCGTTAAATCTTCCCTCACAGATAATAAACACTCTTCTTAACCTCTTCCATTCAATTCAATAAGCATCGACAAAGGTCCTACTATGTGTTCAGCAGGAAGAATGTGACTCGTAGTCTGTTCCAAGCAGGGCCCAGAGAGGGTGAGAAGAGGGCTACAGAGAGAGGAGTGGAATTTGGCTGGATGGTAGATCACATGAAGGGAGTAAAGAAAGGCTGGGCAAATGGGATGGAAGGCCTTGAATGCCAAATACAGATGATGATTATTTCACAACACCAGAAGGCTGTTATCAGAGCAGTGTGTTAGCAAGATACCTTGGCCAGTAGAAGGCAAATGGAAGAGCTGGGGATAGACCTGGAAAAAGGAAGACCAGTTAGGAGCCTAATCTCCCCAAAAAGAGGGCTATTTCAGAGCTAATCAACCCTGCGCTCCAGAGCTGAGGACAGGCACCAGGAGGGTGTCTGTTAGTCAACCAAAAGACATTTCTTAAGCAGGTACTGTGTTGAGCACTGGGGATACAAGAATAGGCAAAAGATAGTTCCTGCTCTCAAAGAGCCTACAACAAGGGAGACAACATACAGGGAAATTGGGAAATAATTAGCAGAAGGAAGGCACAGGAATGAAAAGGGAAGAAGAGATCTAGCTGTGACTTAAAGAAAGCAGGGGAAGCCAGGCCAGGGTCAGCAGGTCCTGCCTCCTGCACTGAAGGGTAAGAACCACTGCTGTTGTTCAGTCACATCGGACTCTTAATGATTCCAGGGACCAAACTGTCCTCGGGAGTTTTCTTGGTGAAGGTACTGGAGGGGTTTGCCATTTCCTTCTCCAGTGGATTAAAATAAACAGGGGTTACATGACCTGCACAGGCCATGTATCTGAAGCTAGTATTTGAAGCAGGATTTGAACTCCGGTGTTGCTGACTCCAGGCCCAGCCTCTATCTACTGAGCTATCTAGCTGCCTTTAGAGAAACACCAAGAATGGGAATTTTTGCTATTGTTCAGTTGTTTTCTGTTATGTCTGACTCTTCATGACCCTATTTGGGGTTTTCTTGACAGAGATACTAGAATGGTTTGCTATTTCCTTCTCCAGTTCATTGTACAGATGAGAAAACTAGGGTAGTCTGGGTTAAGTGACTTGCCCAGGATCATACAGCTAGTAAGTGTCTGAGGCTACGTCTGAATTCATGAAAATGAATCTTCCTAACTCCAAGCCTAGTACTCTATCCACTGAGCCACATAGCTACCTCATAAACAGGATTATCTCCCAGCAAATCTAGATTATCTTCTGAAGATTATACCCCCAAAGAGAACCAGAGATTCAAATCAATTCAACAGATACTTACTAGCAACTTTTTGGGTAGATAACTCAGTGCTAGGCCCTGAGGGTGCTACAAAGAGAAGATAAGCCCTAGCCCTGGCTCCAAGCATTCCACAAATCTAATCTCCTTTTGGAGGAGAGGGAGATCTGAAAAAGCTTTCTGGAAAACAGAGCTTTAGGCTGAACTTTAAAGATGGGCATAAGTTTCAATGTAGAGGAAAAAAAATTATTATAGATGACACAGGGAACAAAGACACTGGGGCTGACAAAGAAAGCAAGATGGAGCCAAGATGACCAATGAGTAAGGGCAAAGGGGGGAGATTTATGCAAGTAGAAGATAAGGAAATGGGCACCAAGGACCCAACTCTCTATTCCTTCTAGGCCCCCAAGAACACAGAGAAGCAAGGCCTCAAGGAATTCACAATTCAACTGGATAGAAACTGCTTCCCAATAAAATGATCACAAAAAGAACCCCAGAGGCACAATTTTTGAGCTGAAAAGGGGTTCCTGCTATCTTATTCAACTCTCTTTTTAAAAAGAAAGTCCCCAAAGGGAAATTGCCTTGGCTAATCTCCTAGGATCAGTTAGACCAAGAAGAGAACCTGAAAGGCTGACTAGAGAAACCCCCTCATTTTACAGATGAAGAAACCATGATCCAGGGAAGTGATTTGTCCAAGATCACACAAGTAGTAAGGAACCAATGGCATGAGGATTAGAACTCAGGTCCTCCAACTCCAAAGCCAGTGTTGCTTCTACTAGATAGCAAGTTTCCAGAAGGGCCAGAACTAGAACTCCATAAGGAAAAGAAGAAAGTACTTATTAAGGGCCTACTATGTGCAAGGCATTGTGCTAAGCAGCTCATTTGACACAATAGCCCAGGGAGGTGGGTACTCTTATCCTCATTTTAAAAGTAAAAAAACTGAGGCAGGTAAAAGTCAAGTGAAAAGTCCACAGGACAGTTGGAAATGTAGGATTCTGGAGCTTGGGAAGAGGCTTGGGCAGGCTCTAATGATCTAAGAGTCATCCTGATAACTTGAATTCAGGTGAATAAGTGATAGCTCCAAGGAAACAAAGGCAGGACTTAGCAGCTGGTTAGTAAGAGGTGACAGGACTGAATGAGGAAGACATCTAGCTTACATCCCTATTAAGACTAGGATACAAGCTCGAAGGATGAGGGACTATGAGCACAAAACATTATTTCTCATACCTTCTAGAGTACACCACTTGATCTAATGATAGACCCCCAATTTCTATTACTTAAATGGAGCTGTGCTAGATGTCTCAGAGAGCCGAAACCCTACATTAAAAGTACCTTTCCTGCTTCCAAGATGTCCCCCAATAGGAAGTCCCTACCCAATCTTCAGATGTTATCTCTTTCACGATCCTCACCTTTCTTCCAGGCTCCCCACTTCTCTACCATGCCACTGACCATTCTAGGTTTGCTCCCCAAAGGGAGAAAAGCAAAAGAAATGACTTCATTAAATCACAGTATGATATATAGGGGCAAGAGCCCTAGATTGTGAGTCCAAAGGCCTAGATTTTAAGTCTGTCTTTGCTACTAACTAGTTGTGTGATTTGAGTATGTGACATCCCTTCTTGGGGCTACTGTAAAGTGAAAGTGAAGAAAGAAGATCCCTGTGAGATCTCTCCCAGCTCAATATCTAAGGCTCATTCCCTTTATAACAGTCTATGTCCTACTCAATGTTATCTAACGAATAAGCATTAAATTCAATTAAGAAGACCATGAGATTTAAACCCCAACTCTGACATAAACTGTATGATCCTTAACAAATCATTAAATGCTCAGTGCTCCAGGCCCATTCTTTAAGACTATAAGCTGCAGATAAAGTATCAACCTGTATTGGGAGAGGGAGTTTCCTCATCCAGGAGTTCCCAGGTGAAGTAATACTACTATTCAAGAACTGTGCCAAGAGATGGGCATAACAAGGACAGAAATAAAGCCATCCTTACCCCCCAAGACACTGACATTCTGTCAAAAAAAGCAATATGGACAAATATGAGTAGGCATAAAATATCTACATTCCTTCCTTCTCTGCCTCCTATAACATCTACCTTCCTTTAAGGCTCTGCTCAAGGGTTACCTTCTACTTGAAGCTTCCCTTATCCCTACCACTTCAAGTGTCTCTTCTCCCCAGACCCTAAAAGCACCTTATATTTCTTTTGTATGCATTTTGTATAACCATAGATATGTCCCCTTGGATTTGATATATGCTTATATCCCTATTTATTTCTATATCTCTCTGTACACATATGTATCTGTGTATGTGTAAATGACAGATGAGATATATTTTCCCTGGCTAGACTGTAAGCTTCTCAAGGAAATAATAGGATTCTAATAGTAGGGGAACCTCAATTACTTCCCTCAGACCAAGATAAATCAAACCATAAATTAAACAAGAAATAAGTTAGGGAGATTAATAGAATCTTAGAAAAGTTAGATAAAAATTAACCTCAATAATGAATGGGAATAGTAGGGAGTATACCAATTTCTTGTTGTGCATAGCACCTTCACAAAAAATTATCATATACAAGGGCTTAAAAACCTCATAAACAAATGCAGAGAAGCAGAAATATTAAATGTATTTTTCTGATTATAATGCAATAAAACTTACATTCAATAAATCATCTTTGAATTTAAACATTGTTGTTCAGCTATTTCAGTCATGTCCAATTTTTCATGACCCCATTTGGAGTTTTTTTTGGCAAAGATATTGGAATGGTTTCACATTTCTTTCTCCAGTTCATTTTATATAAGGAACTGGGGTAAACAGAGTTAAGTGACTGTTAAGTGTCTGAGGCAGGATTTGAACTTATGAAGATTAGTCTTCCTGATTCCAAGCACATTGTTCTATCTACTGTGCCACCTCGATGTCCTAATTAAAAATTAATTGATAAAAAATTGACAACTGAGGGGGATGGCCATCCATCAATTGGGGAATGGCTGAGTATGGTATGTGATTGTAATGAAATATTACTGTGCTCTAAGAAATAATGAAAGAGAGGCAGCTATAAAGCACTGTGGATAAGTGTGCCAGGCCTGGAGTTGGGAAAATCTGGGTTCAAATTTGATCTTAGACACTTCTTAGCTATGTGACCCCAGGCAAGTCATTTAATCCCAATTGCCTAGCCCTTACTGCTCTTCTGCCTTACAATCATATGGATTCTAAGGCAGAAGGTAAAAGTTTCAAGAAAAAACAATAAAGGGGAACTTCTAAAAAAATCTAGGAAGACTTGTATGAATTGATACAAAGTGAAGTGAGCAGAATCTGAGAGTGATGATAATCAACTTTGAAAATCTTACTAATTCTGACCCACTACAATTGCAAAGAGCTCATGATGATATATCTATCTCCAGTTAAAGAACTGATGATTCAGAATGCAAACTGAATTATATTTTTTCTGTTTCTTTTTTCTGAGGAAACATGGCTAATGTGCAAATTTGTTCTGCATGACTACATATTTATAACAGGGTTAGTGGTTCTGGTTTTTGTTTCTTTGAGTCTTTTCAATGAGTAGGGAAGAAAAGAAATTGAAACTTAAAAAAAAAAAAAAACCTAGACTCCAAACTAGCTCTCCAATATCACAGTCACGAACAGCTTTTGGAAAATATACATCTCTTTGGTTAATGATGTATATTTATAACTGGAGGGTCACTGAATAGTGTTATTTTTACCACATAACAGGCATTTAATAAGGTTTGATGAATTGGTCATTCAAAACATTTCTCAGACTTCTCCTTGAAGGCAGGAGCCGTTTTTTATAGCCAAGCAGAGGCAACTGGTAGCCTAGAGTCAGGAAGATTTGAGTCCAAAATCTGGCCTCAAATACTTAGTAGACAAAGTCACTTACCCTCTGTTTGCCTCCATTCTAAAATGAAGATAACAGCAGTCCCTACCTCAGAGGGTTGCAGTGAGGATTAAAGGGGATATTTGTGCCACACAGGAGATGCTACAGAAATGCTTATTCCCTTTCTAAGATATAGCCAAAGAAGTGTTGAGGCCTGGCACACAGCAGGTGCTTAATAAATGCTAATAAATAGTTTGATTTTAGGAAGCTGGAAAGTGTATCTATGGAGCTGAAAGGAACCTTGGAAGTCAACTCGTCTAGCTCTTTCATTTTCATTATTGGAAAACCGATGGCCCTAATGAGGCAAATCCCTTTCAAACTAAAGCACTGGGGGTTGAGAGCCAGGCCTAGAGATGGGAGGTCCTGGATTGAAATCTGATCTCAGATACTTCCCAGCTGTGTGGCCCTGGGCAAATGACTTAACCTCCACAGCCTAGGCCATACTCTCTTTGGCCTTAGGATGCATAGTAAGACGGAAAAAATAAAACTAAAGCGCTATGGAATTGTCAGCTACTCATGGCTATTAGAATGGAAATCGTTCTCAACGGAGGTCGGGTGGACATTACCATCCCCATTTTAGGATGACAGGCAGAAAGGAGGGCCAACCACCTTCAGCCTGTCTGGGGAGCCTAGAAGTACAGCGGATGCAGTTAAGACGGCTTCAGGACCTGTTAGCAGTTCCAGACCCACGTGACACCGCAGCCAGTGAGTCTCGCCGGCACGTGATCAAAACACGTGATCCTGGAAGGCTTTTCCCCCCTCCCCCTTCCCACACAGGCAATCTCCCGGCTACTTCCGAAGCCAAGGACTGATGATTTCTGTCACGTGATCCTGGAGTCGCACCAGGATAGGCCCGATAGGTCTCCACATGACTCACCTGAAGGCCCGGATGAGGAAATAGAGCGCAGCCAGTCCGACGAAACCAGTCAGCACGTAAAAGGAGCGCTTCAGCATCTGTCCTGTCTCAGAGTCCGTTAGGCCCTGTTTGGTGGCATTGTGTGGCATCACAGGCACGGCCAGACTGCTCCCGTTCATCACGGACGGTGACATGGTCGTTTCGGCGGCCCAGATTCCTGCCCTGCACAACAGGGCGAGCAGCAGCAGACGCGGCCCCATGGCTGGGGGATAGCGGCAGCGGTGGTGCCCCGCCCTCGCGCGCCTCTGTCATTCACCAGAGGGCGGGGATGGCGGGAGCCAATAACTGCGTGAGGAGGCGGGGCCTGAGTCTAGTCCCATCCGATTCCCTTACAGCCACTTTGGTCACGCCCCCTGGGCAGCCGTTTACCGAGGACATGTGGTCCCGCCCCCATCTCTTGAGTTCCCTTTTCAGCCCCGCCCTCTGTTCCTGCCTTCCGGGAAACCTTAAAGGACCATGTAAAGATTTATCAGTGTTTGGACATCTTTTGTGATGCAGCTGGTAGCAATCGCTGAGCCTGCAATCAGTGAGACTCGAGTTCAAATTTGACTAAAGACATTAGCTGTGTGACGTTAGGCAAGTCACTTAATAACATGTTGGCCTCAGTTTCCTCAACTGTAAAATGGGGGTGATAATGGCATCTACCTCCCAAAGTTAAGATCAAATGCTATAATGTTTGCAAAAGGCGCTTGGCTTAGCACAGTGCCTGGAACATATATGATAGGACCTATATAAAGGTGTATTCCCTTCCCCCTATTTCAGACCCATTCTCATTTGGAGACTCCCTGAAAACTGGAAACTGTGGAAGAGGGATCATTATCCCCAAGTGTACAGATGGGCAAATTGAAGTCTCCTTTGAGGATCATGCTGTTCAAATATATCACCTGATCCAGAGCCTGTGACCATTCTCAGTTCAACCCCAGGATATTTTCCTTTCTTCTTGAGTTCAATTCCTGGCTTGAAGTCTTTTTCACCCCACATCCTACTACCATACCTAGGTGTATTCAGCATACATATCGATGTACCCTCAAATACCCTAAGCTTTCTAGTTCCTTGATCTAGATGGGTATATAAACAAAGTATTAAGTTCCTCCTAAGTAAGGGCTGAAGCAGTAAATCCTGGCTTTGCAGATACAAACTGGTAATTTTTTCAAATTAAGATGCAGAATAGGAGAAGATAACACATAAAGAAAAAGGGATGGGGAAGGGCAATGGGCAAGGAATAGTGATGGAGGACATCAATTTCAAGAAGCTTAGAGGCCCAGTGGGTCCAAAGCTCTAATTGGGGAAGTAGGTAAGGGGGAGATGAGGCTGATGGCCAGAATGAAGACAGTATGATGTGGAGATGTGAACTATACCACTCCTATGATCTTGCCTTTGTCAATGATTGCTGCACTTCCATGTTTGTTATCTCTGAAATTTTCTTTTGTTGTTTAGTCATTTTCAGGCATGTCCAACTCTTAGTGACCCCATTTGGGGTTTTCTTGGCAAAAAATATTAGAATGGTTTTCTATTTCCTTCTCCAGCTCAGTTAACAAATAAGGAAATTGAGGCAAACAGGGTGAAGGGTCATACAGTGTCTGAAGCCAGGACTGGCACTCTATCCACTGCACCATCTAGCTGCCAAGAAATTATTTTATATGGTTTATATTTATTGTCATTTCATCCTTCTCAGTGCCTCAGGACCTCCCAGTGCTGTTTTTTATCCTCATGATGAACTCCAAACCTTTTCAGTTCTTTATCAGGCCATCATCCTTACACTGGGCACATCCTCCCTTTCCTATTCCGGCAACTTGGTGAACCAGCACAACTTTATGGTCCCTCTGCTCTTAAATTCCTTCTTCCCTAGTCTTATTCCCATCAGCCCTTGCCAAACTCCTTGTATTACCATTCCCCTCCACAAACTTCCTCCTTCTCTCCTATTCAAGTACTGCTAAATGGAGCTAAAAGAGGTCATGAGACAATCCTACTCCTATGGTTGCTTTGCTGCAGCATGGACCTGGACAATGCTGACTGACTCTCTAACTGAGAGAGAGCCTTGTTTCTCAACTCACACAGCCACCGACATAGTCCCCACATTTATCATCTCTTACTTGGACTACTACAATAACCTAATTGGTCTTCCGCTTTAATCTCTCCCCACTTCAATCTATCCTCCACTTACCTGCCAAAGTGATTTTTTTAAAAAGCCCTTGCCTTCCAACTTAGAATCAATACGAAATATTGGTTTCAATTGAAGCACAAGCATAGTAAGGACTAGGCAAATAGGGCTAAGTGACTTGCCAGGGACACACAGCTAGGAAGCAAAAAAGTACAGGTCTGCCAATGTCATCACTCCCCTACTCAATAGACTCCAGTGGCTCTCTTACCCCTAAGTTAAAACAAAATCCTCTATTTCAATCAAGCAACATTAAGTTCCCAGTATATCCCATGCACTATGTCCCTGTTGGCTAACCTATGGCATGTATGCCAGAATGTGCAGCAAGGGGCTGCTCTCCTCCCCCTCTCCACATGTGTCTGAGGACATTTCTCACCTCATCTGCCCCTCTGCCCAGCAGCCCAAGGGAAGCACTTCCTCCCTCCTGTGTCTGGGGTAAGTGGAGGTGGCCCTCACATGCAGAGTGAGAGTTGCAGTTTGAGCACTTGGTCTCTAAAAGGTTTACCATCACTGTACTATGCTAAGTTCTAGAAATACAAAAAGAAACAAAAGACAGTCCCTGCCCTCAAGGAGTTTGCCACTCTAATGGAGGAGATAATATACAAACAAATATATGCAAAGCGAGTTCTGTACAAGATAAATAGGAAATAATTAGGAGAGAGAGAAGGCTTCTTGTAGAAGTTGAGGTTTTAGTTAGAACTTAAAGGAAGTCATGGAGATCAGTAGTCTTGAGAGAGAGCATGTTCCAGTCATAGTTGAAAGCCAGAAAAAAATGCCTTGTTTATGGGACTGTATCACTGGATTGAAAAATATATGCCTGGGAATAAACTGTAAGAAGACTAGAAAGGTAAAAAGTAATCAGGTTATGAAAGATTTTGAATGCCAAACAGGATTTTGTATTTTATTTATATATTTTCTAACCCTTACCTTCTGTCTTAGAATCAATACTGTGTATCCGTTCTAAGGCAGAAGAGCAAAAAGGGCTAGGCAATGGGGGTCAAGTGACTTGCCCAGGGTCACACAGCTAGTTTGATTCTAAGGCAGAAGAGTGGAGGTCAAGTGACTTGCCCAGGGTCACACAGCTAAGGAAGTGTCTGAGGACAGTCACTGGGCCTGCCTCTCAATCCACTGAGCCACCCAGCTGCCCCCTTTTGTATTTTATTCTGGAAGCAATAGGGAGCCATGGGAGTTTACTGAGGAGAAGAAGACTGGCATGATCAGACTGTACTTTAGGAAAATCACTTTAGTGGCTGAATGTAAGAAGGATTGGAGTGGGGAGAGAAGAGGCAGTCAGACTACAATCATAGTCCAAACACAAGGTGATGAGTGTCTGCGCTATAGCTGTGACAATGTCAGATTCAGAGGAGAGCTGTTGCACAGGTGAAATCAAGGGACCTTGGTAACATCTTTGATGTGGGAGGTGAGAGAGAATGAGGAATGTAATTTAAAATTGTTTATAACCTGGACCCTCCACACCTCTCCAGTGTCCCCACACTTTTGTCTCCTCCATACATGCCAGTCCTTGGGACTCAACACTACATTGTTTGTCTCAGTACCTTTTCATGGGTTGTCTCCCATGCCTGGAATGTTCTACTGCCTGGACTCTCTCTTAATTTCCCTGGCTTCCTTCAAGGCTCAGCTCAAGTCTCAGTTTCTGTTTGAATTTCCATTCTTCTAACCTGCTGGGTTGAAAGAGGCTCGTTGGAAGGTGGAAGGGAGGGAAAAGAAGGGAAGAATAAGAATGATCTTTCTCTTATCCCACCAAATGCTAGAGCAGGAGGTTAAGCTGTCATGGACCCCCCAAGGGGTCCAATAGACATATTTCAGGGAGTCCATGAAATTAGAAGGGAAAAATACTGCACTTTTATTTTCACTAACATTTAATTGGAAATTAACATATCCTTCAATTATTTAAAAGCATAATTCTGAGAAAAGGTCCATAGGCTTCACTAAGAGGCCCAGGACACACACACACACACACACACACACACACACACACACACACACATACACACACTCACTAGAAACCTCTACCCAGAGGCCTCCCCTTTAGGCTGACCTTTCCTGAATTCTGCATATATCTTTTATATATAATTTACCTATTTACTTAAATGTTGTCTTCACATTAGTGTATAAGCTCCTTGAGGACAGGCATTTTTTTTTTTTGCCCTCCTTTGTATCATTAGTATTTAAACTGAGTGCCTAACTAGTACCTAATAAGACATAGGGCATGGAACTTTGATTTCAGGGGTAATTGGAACTCCCAAGTGAGGAAAAACCTTCTACAAGGCAAGTCAGTCCCTTCTCTTCAATTTTTGATCTTAAAGGGTTGTCACTGGTGTCAAACTAAATAAAAATGGGAGCCATTAAACCATACATGAGGATCCTGGCAGGCTGACTTCGAAAACCATAAGTTAACATCATCTATGTTTACTGTGTTTTTATTTTGTCAAGTGTTTAAATGTTCCTTGCTTACATTTTAATCTATTTGGGATGTGGGAATAAAATTAGAGCCTCAGTTCCACGTTTGACACCCCTAGCCTAGAGAAAGCACTTAGAGTTTAAAATGACTTGCCCAGCATTCGACAACCAGCATGTGTCAGAAGCAGGGTTTGAAATCAGGGCTCTTTGGAGACAAACTCTATCCACTATCAGCACATAGGAAGCACATAAAAAATTCTTGTTCATTGATTGATCCAAGGCCTATCAGAGAAGAGGATTAAATGTTTATTGAATTAGCCCTGGCAACCTCAGAGTCCAGGACTCTTTTCCTCATAGGCAACTTAATTCTTTCTTCAGAAGAATTCCTTGCCTTCAGAAACACACTTCCAACTTCCACCCCAACCCTTGTACTTTCTTACCGTTTTTTCCCTCCTACTGAGGGCCAAGGGGAGGAAAAAAACTATCTGAGGCTCTCTGGGGGGTCAAAGAAATCTTTCAACTCATATTCTCCAGGCTGCCATTTTATTACAAGAGAACTATCTCCTCTCTGGGTTCATATAGTGGGTAATTGCTGCCAAATACATATTTACCACAAAGCAGAAATTATGGATCTAAGGTTTATTATTATGCCCAAACATAAGTTCAGGACTCAGAGAAAACTTGAACCACCATAAAGATTCTGACGTGAATTCTTATGGGGAACATCACATCAGCATGATATAACTCATTTACATATCATAGTCCTTAAAAAAAAAAATCCTAGTAACAACTCTAAGAAGGGCCACGTTTAGGCAAATGGGATGAAGTGACCTTCTCAGGGTCTAGAAAGTATCCGAGGTCAGATTTGAACCGAGGTCCTCCCGACTCTACCTATTGTAGTCTTCTACATTCCTCTTTGGCCATAAAAATTAAAGAGTAGATTCATGATCTCAGACTTTCTTCAATGTCATAAAACTTGAACAGAGCCATTATCTCCTATAGAAAACAACCCCCAGCAAACAAACTCAATAGGTAAACTAAGTCAAGTTACAGGTTAAACTACAGTCAGGGGATCCACCACTAGGCTGATGGAGGAGGATTTACATGGCACCAAGGAGTCAGGGACAGTTGAGATTCTTCCACTGGCTTCTTATCTAAAGAATGTTTAAGGGGCAGCTGGGTAGCTCAGTGGAGTGAGAGTCAGGCCTAGAGACGGGAGGTCCTAGGTTCAAGCCCGGCCTCAGCCACTTCCCAGCTGTGTGACCCTGGGCAAGTCACTTGACCCCCATTGCCCACCCTTACCAATCTTCCACCTATGAGACAATACACCGAAGTACAAGGGTTAAAAAAATAAATAAAAAAAAAATTGATTAAAGAATGTTTAAGGCTCAAGTAAATTTTTACATTCCATCGGAAAGGTTCGGGTCAGGT
The DNA here is from genome assembly GCF_016433145.1 of Gracilinanus agilis. Classification (NCBI taxonomy): domain Eukaryota; kingdom Metazoa; phylum Chordata; class Mammalia; order Didelphimorphia; family Didelphidae; genus Gracilinanus; species Gracilinanus agilis. The sequence continues at coordinate 726,882,939 of NC_058130.1, read as the reverse complement.
GAGGTTAATATTAAACAAAAATTGCAAGAGGAATTGCCCCAGACCCAAATAATAAAAAGAAATCCCCAAACCAACCTAAGTTTCCCAACATTCCTCTCCTTCCACCTACCTCGGCTACGGCAGTACCCTTTCAAGGTCTTCCCACCTCCACCCTGGTCTCTCCTTCCTACCGCTTCCAGAACAGCTTTCCTCTGCATAGCTCAGCCACCATCAGTCCTCTCTTCCGCCAGACAGGGAGGATGCCAAGGCCATTTACTGCATCCCAGGCCAGGGTCACTCGTCCTGACGTTTGTCTTGCCACTGAACTCGGATGACAGGAAGAGAGAGTGAGAGTGATGACTTTGTGAATTCTTGTGTAAATCAAGATATTACCTCAGGAAGTACAAAAAAACAAAAATTGCCTCTTTAGTGAAATCAAAATTCCTCTTCCTGGTCCTCAAGGCCTGCACGAGCCCACCTTCCCAGCATTCCGTCCTACTAATCATTAAGCCAGACGTGAAGCCCCTTCTGTCCCTAAGAGCAGTTCATCCTTCCCCAAATTTCCTCCCTTTCTCTTTTCACCCCTTTGACTCCTACCCAATCTTTAAAGCAGAAGTTCTTAACCTTTTTTGTGTAATTGGATCTCTTTGGCAGTCTGTGGAGGCCTATAGACCTCTTCTCAGAAGAATGTTTTTAAATGCACAAAATAAAATATGTAGGATTACAAAGGAAAACAACTGAAACATAGTTATCAATTCTTTTTAAAGTTCACAGGCCCCGGGTTAAGAACCTCTGCTCTAAGGAGCAGCTAGGGGGCTCAAGTGGATTGAGAACCAGGCCTAGAGACAGAAAGCCCTGGGTTAAAATCTGGTCTCAGGCACTTCTTAGCTTTGTGACCCTGGACGAGTCACTTAACCTGCACTTCCTAGCCCTTACCATTTTTCTGTCTTCGAACTAATTTTAATTCTAAGAGGGAAAATAACTTGAACACCCAATTTACATGCCACCTCCTCCTTTGAAGACTTCCTTGATCCCCAATCAGAAACTATTTACTCTCTCAGAACTCAAATAACACTTTATTTGTGCAGGTGATATGAGTATATACTATGGCTATCTGTGGTGGTCGCATCTTCCTACTAGACTCCTCCTTTGGAGGCAAGGACCATGTCTTTGTTGATGAAGAATATGAGCTGGATTTGAATTCAGCCTCTCATATCTATTAGCTGATTAACTCCAGGCAAGGTGCTTAAAAGCTCTCTAAGCCTGAAATTCCTAGTCTGAGAAATGAGGATAATACCACTACCCCACAGGGCTATCGTGAGGTTTACGTTTGAAAGCAAAGAGCTATCTAGAAAGTACCAGCAGAGACAACTCAGTAGTGTAGTAAATAAGAAAGCTAGATCTGGAGTCCAAAGGACTTGGGTTCAAATCTGACCTCAGACACTTCACAGCTGTATGATCCTAGGCAAGTCACTTAACCCTGATTGTCTAGGTCTTAGTCTCAGAACTGACAGGTGAGGGTTATTAAAAAAAAAAAACAACAATAACCACCAGTTATTGTTATTTAAACTTGATACCCAGGGAACAGCTGGGTAGCTGAGTGGATGGAGAGTCAAGCCTAGAAACAGGAGGTCCTAGGTTCAAATCTGACCTCAGAAACTCCCCTGCTGTGTGACCCTGGGCAAGTCACTTGACCCCAGTTGCCTATCCCTTACCACTCTTCTGCCTTGGAACTAATACGCAATGTACTGATTCTAAGGCAGAAGGTGAGGGTTTTAAATAAAAAATAAAATAAAATAAACAAATTAACTTGGTACCCAGCAGACCTATAATGTGTGTGGCGGCCATTGCAAAAGAATGAAGGGTCTTTTAAGGTCCTTTCCAGGCCTTGACATTTGACCTTCTAGAGGCTTTGAGCGAATCACTTCCCTTCTCTTGTTGTCAGCCACCCCATCTATAAACCCTCAGAATTAGATTAGAATTAGGTGATCTCTGAGGTCCTGTGACTGTGGTTCCAAAAAACCATTACCTGGTGTGGTTTACAAATCGGAGGATCAATCACTCTCGGATGGGCTGAGCCGGCCTAGTTTGGGCCCGATAACTTGAGGACTTGTATTTGGGGCAAGGATTAGATGACCTCAGTCAATGACCAGGCCGAGTCTGGCCTTCTGAAGGCTACGAAAGGTAATTTGGCTTCCGTCTCTCCTAAGCTTTTACATCTCAACCTTGGCACTGCCCCATCAGTACCAGCCACTCAGGGGGGGTGCCAAAGGGGCCTATCTACCCTGCCAGATGCTTCAAATGGTATGATTTCTGGCCATCAGCACCCTCTCTGATGAAAATGTCACCGCTAAAACTCCCCCCACCCTATCCCACATCTCCAGCTCTGTAGCTGCTCCGAACTGACTTTGAAGCTTACTCGCCTTTTCTCCAGCCAAGCTCATAAACTTGATACTAGACCCAATTTAAGAGCTGTGAAGCCAGAGCTACATAAGTGCCTCTCAGATATGAAGACAGACTATGGCGATTACCAAGGGAGCACTTCTTAAACCTGGCTCTCTCCTGGAAAAGCCCAAGCATTTGGAGTCTTTCAAAGCCAGATCTTAAAAGCGTCTCCCAAAGATCTCATTTATCTCCATCGCCCTGGAGGACACGAAGCAGAAAGAAACCTCAGCAGGCAGGCAATTTCTCCCTGGAAGGTCACCTTGTCAAACAGAGAAGCAGGGACAGTCCTGCCCATTAACCAAGAGCAAAGATCACCCAGGCCTGGGAGACTGGTCGAGAAATGACCTTCCAGATGATCTGTTCCAACCCTCTCATTTAACAGAGGATGAAATGGAGACCCAGGATGATACAGGGACTTGCCTCATGTTAGTAAGCAAGGAACAGAGCCTGGATTTCAAACGACCACTTCTAACTCCATGTCAAGAGCTCCTTCTATTAAACTGTGCTGCCTCTGTTGGCCAACACTTCATTTCCCAAAATGAAAGGTGAGACAGTGGAAGACACTTGCAAAACAGTCAAGGCAGAGGCAAAGCAGAGACCAAAACCCAGGTCTTCAGGCCCAGATCTTTGCTAAATGCCCAAATGCCCATGGTTCACAGGGGATCTCCCTCCCCACCCAGTGATTTGAAGGAGACAAAGCAGTCCAGTGGGAATCACTCTAGGCTGGGAGTCAGAGAACCTTTGTTCAAATATTGCCTCTATCCATTTATTTCCTTTGTGAACTTGGGAAAGTTACTACATGTCTCCAGGCCTCAGTTTCCTCCTTTATAAAACAAAGAGATTGGATTAGGTGGCCTCTGATGCCCCTTCCAGTTCTAGATTTATGTTCTTGGGGCTGTGTAATTGATGACCACTTGGGCTCTAGCACCAAGTTTTAAAGTGACAGATAAAAATGTTTTTAGATGAGGAAAAACTAAGCTAGATTACTTGACCTTCTCTGGGCCTATGTTAGCTCAAGTGGCCAACCTAACATTTAAAATCAGATCTTGTGACTCATTTTTAGATGATTTCCTCTCTTCCTCTCTCTCTCCTTCTTCCTCTTGCTCTCTCTCTCTCCCTTTCTTCCTCTTTCTTCCTCTCCTTCCTCTTGTTCTCTCTCTCTTCCTCTCTCTCTCTTCCTCTCTCCTTCCTCTCCCTCTCTTTCTCTCTTCTTCTCTCTCTCTTTTTCTCCCTCTCTCTCTCTTC
>NC_058130.1:726857335-726874336 GCF_016433145.1 Gracilinanus agilis | reverse complement strand
AAGGAAGGAAGGAAAGAAGGAAGGAAGGAAAGAAGGAAGGAAGGAAGGAAGGAAGGAAGGAAGGAAGGAAGGAAGGAAGGAAGGAAGAGAAAGAAAAGTTAGAAAGAAGAGAGGTTTTAGGAAGGGGTAATAGTAAGGGTCCTGAGTTACAACATGTAGATGATGGGAGGAAACAAGCATTTATTAAGCACCTATTATGTGTCAAGCACTATCTAAGTGCTTTAGAAATATTATCTCATGGAACAGCTAGGTGACTCAGTGGATAGAGAGCCAGGTCTGGAGACAGGAGGTCCTGGGTTCATCTTCAGACATGTCCTAGCTGTGTGACCTTGGACACATCACTTAACCCCATTTGCCTAACCCTTGCTGCTCTTCTGCCTTGGAACTGATGGTTATTCAGCATCAATTCTAAAAGAGAAGATAAGAGTTTAAAAAAATAATATATATCATATATCATATCAACAATATAGGGAGGTGGGAGCTATTATCATCCCCGTTTTACAGTTGAAGAAATCGAGGCAAACAGAGGTTAAGTGACTTTCCCAAAGTCACAGAGCTACTAAATGTCTGCGGTCATACTGATGCTCAGGTCTTCTTTTGACTCTGGGTCCAGCACTCTACCTACTGCACCACCTAGTGGCCTAAATGATGAATAAAGCATTTATTAATCCATCACTTGTACACTGTTCTAAGTTCTGAAGATACAAATTGAAAAGCTAGACAGTCTCTGTTCTTGGAGGGGCTCACATTCGACGTGAGGGAGACAAGACATGTGGGCTGATTCATGGGCAAGATACATAGAAGAGCTTCCCAAATGGACGGCAAGGCCCAGAGGTCCTCTAGGTATAGATTGGCAGGTCAGGGGAGGGTAGCCTGGGGCTCCAGAGTGCCCAGTGTAAGGGAAGATAGTAAAAGACTGTCTTCTTCCATTCTTGGAGAATTCTATAGTTGATGGTGACTCCCTAATCATCCCAGCAGTGTGAATGGTCATATTTGTCAAGAAGGGTTTAGCAGAAGGCAGAGGGCAACAGGGACTCCAAAAGGGGAGAGATGGCATGACTGGCATCCAGCCAGGAGAGGGAAGAGAAAGGGAAGCATGGACATAAAAGCTGGGAGAAGGAAGGGTTTCCCATATCACTGGCCTCCCATTGAGCCTGGCACTGAGGGATGCAGGGACTGGAGGACCCTGGGGGCAGAAAGAATCATTCTGGAGTTAGACCCCAGAGAGAGATGGGGTGATAGGCTAGCTTACAATCAGAGGATCTGGATCATAAATATAGAACATTTATAAGTATGGCCACTTGTGTGAGGCTGAGGTGGAGAAAAGGTCGATAAGCTCAGGCCAGCGTATTTAAGGGAACACGAGGGTCTGGGATGGAGAGAAGACCATGAGCCAGGCACTGAACTCACTGTGTAAAGAGAGAGCTGGAGGCCGCCAGTGAATAACTGCCATCAGGACCTGGATAGAGTGACCTATCTGGGTGTTGTAAACCTTAAATAAGAGGTTGATTGACCATAGCCATGGGAGAAACAAGGGGTATGCCTGCTTCTCTTGGCCCAATGTTGGGGGAAAGGTGGGGAAGGGGAGGGGAGGGGTACATTCAGACCCCAAGAAGATAACCATTGGGGATGCTGTTTTCTGAGTGATACCAGATAGAAGGGCCAGGAAAAAAGGACTATGATAAAAAGAAGTTTTAAAATAATAAAGTGGGTTCCAGGACATACAATGGAATGGGGGTCCTATGGGAGCTGGAGTTGATGAGAGTAGGAAAGTAGTGGCGGCAGGGGAGGAGGAGAATGGTTTTGGCCTAAGAAGTTGATAATTTCTCCACCACTGGGTTTAGGAGGGGAGTTGGGTTTTGGCTAGCTATTGCCTTTTGATTGGGGATCTCAAGTTCTAGAGTCCAATGAATGGCAAAGGGCAACATCCACTCCCTCTTTTCTTTACCCAATCCATGCCCTCTGGCATCCCTAGAACACCTACTTGGAAAGCTTCCCAAAGAGAATGAAAATGGCATTTGCTGTAAAATTAAACTGGAGTATCTAATGTGACTTCACCCACCACTAGCCTCTCCGATTTTGTTTGTAATCACTTCCTCTGATGGGTCTTCACTCCCTTTTGTGCTTAACAGTTGAATGACCATGGCCAAAAAAGCAATTGTTCCTAAGTCAATCCAATATCTCTAGTCCTCAGACAAGCCAGGCTATAAGCATTGCCAACTTGGTAGGAATTGCCTAATTGGACTGTCTTCTTGCACAACCTTTAAGAACCACAGACTCCTCCATCACACCAAGAGGAAGGATCCAAGGAGTGAATTTGGTGGAGGAAAAGTATACTTTGGGTCACAGGTTTGACACATAAGAAGTTAGTTCTTGGCCAATGGGATTCCTTAACCCAGCAAATTCTCAAGGGTATTTCAAATATGACATAGAAGGATACACACCTTTATTGTGTAGCAATCCTTCTTGCTTCCAAGGGTTGCTTGGAACCTAGCACTCCCTTGTGTGTCATGAACCCCCTCAGGCAGTCTGGTGAATCCCTAGGACTCCTCAGGACCTTTCTGTGTTGCAAGACTGAGCCTGCCTGGCCTTCCTTTCTCATCAGTACCTTCTGCCCTTCTCAGTGGACTCTCTGACTAGAAGGTGGGGCTGTGGGCTCCAGCGCCTACTTATTTTTATTTTTTAATTATTTTCAATTTTATTTTTTAAAATTTTCCTTAGTTCCATGATTCATATTGTCTCCCTTGCCTCTTCCCTCCCCCATCCCAGAGTTGACAAAGCAATTCCACTGGGTTATACATATATTATCATTCAAAACCTATATCCATAATATTCCTATTTGTAATCTTTTAAAACCAAAACCTCAAATCCTATACCCATATAAACAAGTGATAAATCATGTTTTTCTTCTGTATTTCTACTCCCACAGTTCTTTCTCTTGATGTGGATAACATTCTTTCTCATAAGTCTCTCAGAGTTGCCCTAGATCATTGCATGTTATTAGTAGCAAAGACAATTACATTTGATTGTCCCACAATACTGCAAATTCTGTGTATAATGTTCTCCTGATTCTGCTCCTTTCATTCTGCATCAACTCCTGGAGGTCCTTCCAGTTCACATGGAATTCCTCCAGTTTATTATTCCTTTGAGCGCAATAGTATTCCATCACCAGCATATACCACAATTTGTTCAGCCATTCCCCAATTGAAGGCCATCCCCTCATTTTCCAATTTTTTGCCACCACAAAAAGCACAGCTATAAATATTTTTATACAAACAGATCTTTCCCCATCTTTTTTTTATCTCCTTGGGATACAAACCTAGCTGTGGTATTGCTGGATCAAAAGGCATGCATTCTTTTAAAGCCCTTTGGGAACAATTCCAAATTGCCTTCTAGAATGGATGGATCAATTCACAACTCTACCAGCAATGCATTAGTGTCCCAATTTTGCCACATCCCCTCCAACATTTATTATTTTCCTTTGCTGTCATTTTAGCCAATCTGCTAGGGGTGAGGTGGTAGCTCAGAGTTGTTTAGATTTGCATTTCTCTAATTATAAGAGATTTAGAACACTTTTTCATGTGCTCATTGATAGTTTTGATTTCTTTATCTGAAAACTGCCCATTCATATCCCTTGACCATTTGTCAATTGGGGAGTGATTTGATTTCTTATAGATTAGTTCTTTGTATATTTGAGAAATTAGTCCTTTGCAAGAGAAATGTGTTGAAAAAAATTTTTCCCAATTTGTTGCTTCCCTTCTAATTCTGATTACATTGGTTTTGTTTATACAAAAAACTTTAAACAAAACGATTCATTTTAATATCTTGTAATGTTCTTCATCTCTTACTTGGACTTAAATTCTTCCCTTCTCCATAGATCTGACAGGTATACTATTCCATGTTCCCTTAATTCATTTATGACACTAGGTTTGTCATATACCCATTTTGAACCCATTTTAGTATAGGGTGTTTCCAGCGCCTACTTAAAGAGGGAGTTCAACACAAGTTTTCTCACCATTTTCTACCAGCTATGCTGCTTTTAGACTTCTCTGAACCTCTCCATCATTGGCCCCCAACCCAGGTATCTTCTCTTCCCCCCATCCTCACCCCTTTGCATGTTATCTTCCCTCCTTCAACTGTAAACTCCTTGAAGGCAGGCACTTTCTTTTCAGTATATGTGCTCCCGAAATGAGTACGGGGACTTTCTTTGTAATTGTATCCCCAGTACTTAGCAAAGTGCCTGGCACTTAGTGTTTATTGATTATGCATAAAGAAAATACTTAGGGTTACAAAGCAAAACAAAAACATTGAAATATGTGTTTTTTCCTATTCAAGTTCATGGACTTCTTGAGGGTCTATGAACTTTAGGCTGAGAATCACTACTCTTAAGTCAATGCTATGCAGGGTAGCACAAGCTCTTATCAGGTCCTATTATCAAGTTGGAAAAGCTTCAAAGATAGCCCAGGAAGGACTGGATCTGTTATCTGACACCCAGCTTAGTCAGTGAGGAGAGGGACATGACTAGAGGGTATCTACATGGCTGAGACATTGAACAAAATACACCCAAATACATGGAATCATGTTTATTAAGGACAATGTAGCTTAAAAAAATTTTTTTTCAAACCCTCACCTTCCATCTTGGAATCAATATTGTGCGTTGGTTCAAAGGCAGAAGAGTGATAAGGGCTAGGCAAAAAGAGTTGGGCAGAGGGAGCTGTACCTTTTATTTTATTTTTATATTATTAATATATTATTTAACCCTCACCTTCTATCCTAGAATCAATACTGTGTATTGGTTCTAAGGCAGATGGGCAGTAAGGGTTAGGCTATGGGGGTGAAGTGACTTGCCCAGGGTCACACAGCTAGGAAGTATCTGAGGTTAGATTTGAACCCAAGATCCCCCAGTTTCTGGGTCTGGCTCTCTATCCACTGAGCCACCAAGCTGCCCCCTGGCAATGTAGCCTATGAAATCACTAGATTCAGGTTCTAGTCTTGAGAGTCTGGCATTTTCTAACTATGACCTGGGCAAATCGCTTTGCCAGTCTTACCAGCTTTATCTCAACCAGAATCAGATGATTAATCACTCCACAAAAAGAATATTACACAATTTAAGAATTCCTTGAAGAAAACCCCCACAAATTCCAGAGCCAATTCCTACTTGAGGCTAAGCCCAAGCCCTTTCTTTGACAGCTGGATTCTGACCCTCCCACAACCCTACAGTAGTCAGCCAGGGCGGACACAGCCCATACTAGGCAAGAGCCCAGTCAGTCCAAATCTCTCCCAATATAAAGAACTCCAAAGACAAGAAATTCCAGTTCATCCATTTATTTTGGGCAGTACATTGACACGCCTTCAATACTGTGCACCAAAGACACTCCCTGAGCGTTACAGGGAAAGGGAGGTAAGATCAGATTCACCGGCCGTTCCCTGTCTGTCAACACACAAGCATTCAGTGTGTGCTGAGGTCTGAGTCAGAAATAATCACTTAAAACTCCTTTTACCTTCCTATGGTGCGACAGCTCAGCACTTCAGAGCCGCAGCCACCTCCCTTACCCTTCCTGTCCCAGCCTCATTCTGAGGGCAAAGTTCTCCCTCAGAGGAACTCAATGCTAACAACCTTGGGTCATCCATGGGTTAGAAGTACAGTTGAGTTGTGAAAGGCAATGACATGAAGTGATGACAGTAAACAGTACAGGAGTTAGAGAAAAGTGAATTTAAATCCTAGCTTAACTACAATGGTGCTGCTTCATTAAGGTGACATCTTGGCTCAATTAGCCCAAATCCACACCTTACACAAAAACTTCTTGCTGACAATTTTTTTTAAACGTTTACTTTGTCTTGGCAAAGTCTAGGCAAACAGGGTTAAGTGACTTGCCCAGTCACACAGCTAAGAAGTGTCTGAGACAGAACTTGAAACCAAGTCCTCCTACCTCCAGGCTTGGCTATTTCTATTTAGCTGCCTCTTTCTGACAAGTCTTCAACTAGTCTCTGCTCTAAGAGGTCCTAATATGTGCCTTCTAATTATCCCTATTTTCCTCATATGGAGGCAAAATCTCTACTTATGCATCCCTCCTCAACCTTATTCTCTGGGTCAGAACAAAACACCATTAATTTTCATTTAATATCCCAATTTCAATCAGGCCTCTTGAGTGCCAAAAGGGTTATTTTTTCTTCACTAAAATTCTCCCAACCACCATTGTATAAATTAAATGCTAACGGGTTGGATGATTCTCTATCCTTTTATTTTATGGTGGGACTAATACTGAATAACGAAACTAAATCATAATATTTTGTCATTTCCTTTCTTTTCACAACTTTGAGACATAGTCCTAGGTTCAAATCTGGCCTCAGATACTTCCCAGCCGTGTGACCCTGGGCAAGTCACTTTACCCCCATTGCCTACCCTTACCATTCTTCTGCCTTGGAGCCAATACATACACAGTGTTGACTCCAAAACAGAAGGTAAGGGTTTTTAAAAAAAAAAACAAAACACGCCAAAATAAGGTATTTCACTTCCTGACTTTGCTATCAGAAAGATAAGCTTTAAAGAAGTGATTTGTTAATAAACCCCTACTTCTACAATGCTTTTAAATATTTATTATCAATATTATGTACTGGTTCCAAGGCAGATGAGTGACTACTTTCCCAGGGTCACACAGCAGGAAGTATCTAAGGCAACATTTGGACCTCCTGTCACCCTGGGAAGTAATAAAAGTAACCAGTTTTTATTGGTGATTAAATTCATATTTGGAGGTCACATAAAATGTAAACCTGGGACTTCTACCCAGTACCAAACTAGTCTTGGCAAATCCCATGCTAGAATTCAGGTCTCCTTGTGATTCAAGGGATCAGTTACACTGGTCCACAATTATCTACAATAAAACAGAACTGTCTTTGACTAAGAAACATATACCACAAATTCAAAGGTTCTTATTTCCATTTTGAGGCATTTATTCTAATCTGATTTTCCAATTTCAAATGAGTTATTACAGACGAGCAGTTTTCTAATGGTTTTATTCTTCCAACAATATTATAATATTCACAGGCCTCATTTTCTGAAGTGCAATTCATAGTTTATTTTTTGGTCTTCTCTGAAGTTCCTATTTAGAGAAAGGGGAAAAAAAGCTGAGTGAGAAACAATCATGAGAGAGCCATTTTCTAGTACTTTAACAAAGCACATTTCTACCCAAAAAACTGCCAGAGGAGGTGGTAGTAATATAATTTATGCCTCCCCTCCCCGCTATTATATAAGAAAATGGGAGGTGATCTGCCTAGCCATGGACGGAGGAGACTGGTCTTAATACAGCCACTTTAAAAGACTGCAGAAAAACAATATTCTACTTCCAAAACTAAATTACAACATTCTTCAGAGGTAGACATGGGTTCTTAAGGAACTAGCTCCTCAAAACTGGCAGACTTACATTAATAAGTTATCCAGGTCAAGTCTCAAGTTCTCTGCCTCCCCAGGAAACCATTTCAGATAAGGGAGGGAGTGCATGAGCACAAGTAGGCTTCAATGGCTGCCTCTAAGGAGTCCTTAGGTCAGACACCATGGTGCTCGGCCAACTTCCTGGAGATTATTGCTTCACTTTCTTCAACCTGTCAAAGTAAATGGGCGTTATTAACCCCATCCACACCAGGGCTCTCAGATGCCCCTCCCCACCACCCCAAAAACAGTTCACATCATTTACGAGGGTTTCACAAGCCATTCACTGAACCCATCACATCACAGAAGCACAGTTGTGGGCAAAGGTTTCCAGGGCTGGCTGATATACCAGCCAATGTCACATTTCATCCTTAAGCAGAGACAGTTAAATCACTTCTGATACGGCTGCTTAGGGAGAGTGTGGGCTATGGGGAAAAAATGGCAACAAGGAGATGGCAAAGAAAGCTACACTTAAGTGAGTGACTTAATGAAGTCTAGGAAGATTCTCAATAGATGAATAAAAATCCAAAAGGCAGGGAATTCGGTTGTTTCCAATCTTGCTTACATACCTACTAGCAAGACATGACTGTGTGCCCAGCTCTGACCCATGGAACGAAATATCTGTGCCACACACCAAGGATTGCAATAGGCATGATTTTAATTTGCTTTTTTTTCTCTTGGTTGACTTAAAATAGTCAAAAAAAGGAACATTCCACAGGCACATTAGACTTTCAAATGAGCTCTCAACAAGAGGAAGGATGCGGACATGAGCAAAAGGGAGTTACCTCGAATTACAGGACTATTTCCACATATGAACTAGCCAAGAAAGCAGCCTTCGTCTCAGAGGTTTCTCTGTTGGGAGGCACAACACTTCTTTTCTCCAGGGACACTGCAGTTTCCATATGCTAGCAGAGAATTCTTAGAACTTGTAAGGCAAGGACAAAGCTAGCTAATAAGTCAATTTCTTTGTTGTTGATTTTTCCTCATCTACCTTGGAACACTGTACTATTCCAGTTATCACCACTCGATTCTAGACTAAAATCAGTCAATGTTTTGCTACAATGGTGCTCAACGGTTACTGGATTAAACTCGCCACCAGTCCTCTGGCTTCCAAATGAGTCGTTACACAAATACAATTACAGCTAAGGCTCACCTATTCCACGTGTCTGGCCATGCAGACAACAGTGCAACAGGTTGTCATCCTCAAAGAGTGAAGCTATGTTTAATGTAGTACTCAAATGCCAGGACCAGTACTGGGTTTTTGAATTTTTCAGTTTGGTTTCTGCTGGTCAGAAGTTTGTCCTCTACCTATACTCTCTGCTCTGTGATCTGCTTTGTCACTTGCTGTCAAAACGTCAGACATCCAGCAAAGGAGTGTGTTGTGCATGGAAAGGTAAATGTCAGGAGCACAGTTCATTTCAGACGGTCTTTTAATAGGCTTCGTAAAGCCAAAGAAAACTGTATACAAGAATTCCTTAACCACTTCAAATACAATATCAATGGAATATGCATACTTCTTCCAGTAAAAAAAGGACAATATAAATAAACATTTTCAAGAACCTCTTTTATGGAAAGTTTGCAAGTCTATTTCTGGGTAATTTACAGTATACAGTAAAAATACCTTTATGCAGAGTGAACATACAAGCAGTTTCTCTTTAGATATACCAAGGTGGTCTGCCTCTCCACAAACCCTCACGGCTGCATTCCTACCTTGCTACACTAAAGGAAGGTTACAAAAAGTTGAAGGTAACGCACTTAAAAAAAAAATAAAAATAAAAAAATAAAACAGAAAATAAAACAAAAACAAACAAAAAAAAAGCCAAACCTCCACAGCTTGTTCAGCTTCCCGTGAACAATGAATTTAAGGTCCTTTTCTAGCTCAAAGAAAACCGAACCAGGGCCCCCAATTTCACAAGTTTTGTTGTAAAAAGATTAAAAAAAAATTTTTTTTTAAACAAAACCAAAAGAAAAAAAAACAATAAAGAAAACCACCACACCTTGGCTCATGACGAAAAGAAAAAAAATCCGAAGTGCTTTCAAAATGCTTTTTAAAAAAAACACTCGAGAACAGACAAGAGCTTTCTTAAAAGAAAAGTCTAATTAGGCCATCTCATGTCCGAAGCTGTCAGGCTGTGTTTGACAAGATCAGAACTGATAATACTACAAAAGTGAATACAAGTAGATGGGTACTACACAATAACGATTCAGCGAAGCTCCAAAAATCTTTATAAATACAGCCATTGGAAGGACGATCTTGATTCAGGAAGGATTTTTACTCGTTGTGTGTAGCTGAGGACAAGAAGCAGGCACAATTGTAAAGGCACTGAAGCACATGACAAGTTGTAGCATTTCACTCCCCTGAATTACTGCGGAGGCTAGGCCAACTACATGGTCCTATGGAGAATCCCCCCCCCATGTCTAAAGCGTGTTAGGACGCTCCGAGTTCTGCATCGTTAGGAGGTCAGAGAAGGGGACACTAAAGATGCTTTGCAGCTCCAACTAAGTCCTACACATGCATTAATACTAGGAAAGTTCTTTTTTCTTTTTCTTTTCTTTTCATTTTTTTTTTTTGGCAGAAAATGGTTCCTAGCACCAAGACCTGGCAGAATGGACTTGTTCCTTACGGGAAAAGCACCGTGATAAGGTCTGAGCGTTGAGAGCCTTAAGGTTACTTCCAGAGATCAGTACAAGGTCATGGAGTCAAGATTCAGAATTCCCACATACATTGGCGGCGTTCCCTCTTGAACTAGGACTTACCATAACTGTCATAGCTGTCTCTGTAAGACCCTCCTGAAGACCGGTCACCATAGCCTCCTTGACTCCTGCTGAGAAATCACAAACAGGCAGGAGAGTGGGTTTTGAGGTGTTTCAAGAGTTGGCTGCTAAAAAGGTGGGACCATCTTCCACCACATTTCCTTATGTAGCCAAATACTAGACACCAGCTAAGTTCAGAGGGTAAACTGTTTTGTAGTTAAGAAATAAAACTGAGTCAAGACTACAGTATAGCAGAAAGCCCATGATCCTTACCTGCTGCTGTAATAGTCTCTGGAACTTCCATATCCACCACTTCTCGATTCAAATCTGCTCCCCCCATAACCGCGGTCTCCACCTCCTATGGCACAGAAAAGTGACTTTCAGCACCTGCTGTTAAGAATGTATGTATGCACATTCTTAACATAATTCCATTCAGTACTTCTGGCACTTACCTCTAGAAAAACCACGGCCTCGACCCCTGCCTCCACGGAAGAAGCCTCGGCCACTGGATGAACCCCCTCGATATCCGCGGGACCGATTTTCTGATGATTTGCCTGCCTGGTCAACTCTAATCTGCCGCCCATCAACAGACTGAAAAGCAAGTTATTTCAAAAGATTAACCATAACACAGATATAGAGATCTGTTATCACCACTTTCACTTATTTTCCATCTCTTCCTCTTTAATGGACCTACTATGTACAAATTCTCATTTCCAACCCCAATCCTGGAAAAAAAAAAATCTTTATTTGAGCCTTTCATCCCCACTCTCATCCTCTTAAAAAGGCCATCTTTAATAGATGCTTCCACCTTATCTCCTTTCTTTTACAATCTAGACTCCAACCTCATCATTTTGATTAGCTATTACTACCATCCCGATTTCTACCATTCGGATTTCTTAAACGACAAACCAAATGGCCTCTTCTCAATCTTCATTCTCCTTGACCTGTCTAATAAAGCCTTGGACACTGTAGATCACTCTCCCTCAACACTATCTTCCTCTAGGTTTTCAGGTCACCCTTTTCTCTTGATTCTCCTCCTACCTCTCTGATCATGGATTGTCCACCAGATCACACCATAGTGCCTTCCAGTCCATGGGCCCTCTTCTTTCCTATTTCACTTGATGATCTCATCAGTTTCCATGGATTTAATAATAATCTCTATACTGACAATTATCAAATCTACCCCAACCTCTCTGCTAAAAGAACCATGGAGCAACAGTCAAGATTCCTAGACTGCATTCCTAACTACTATAACTTTTGACTTTTTGGCTCTAATATTAAGCATCTGTGTGCAGAAAAGGATTGGATGAGACACCATTTCCATCCTCCTGAGGATATTCTCAAACAAGGAAAAGCTAGTTATGATATAAAAGTATTAATTACATAAGTACATAAAAATAGTAGATCTGAGGGAGAAATCATAAGGTTTTTTGTAGAAAATTTGAGTTGGGCCTTAACACGGAGGAGGACATTCTAGTCATTAGGAAGTGTGAACAAAGGTATGGGAGAGGCAGGAGAGCACTGGGGGTGTTGAGAGGCAACAAAGAGTAGGCTAGTTTGGCACATGGTAGGGAAGTAATATGAGATTAAGGCTGGAGAATTAAAGAGGCAACAGATGGCGCAAAGTCTTCAATGCCAAATCTTAAAATAAAAAATTTTATACTTTAATCAGAAGGCAATAGACCATCAAAGGCTTCTGAGAGCAGTGATAGAACTATGCAAAAGGAAGTTTAGTGACAGAAAGAGAGGAAGTCAAAAAGGGAGACAGAAGACCTGGTAGGAGAAAACTGCAATAAGTCCAGAGAGGAGGTAATTAAAAGCCTTGATTAAGCTTGTACTGCATCTGACTCTAATAAAGCCATCAAGAAAGGAGCCTTACCTTTCCATTCATGGCCATCATGGCATCTTTAGCATCATCTATGTTCTCAAATGTGACAAAGCCAAAACCTCTGGATCTCTGAGTCTCCCTGTCTTTCACAACAACAACTGGAGGGGAGAGACAGTGATTAGTCATTCTAGAAGAACAGAGCCACCACCCCAACCAACCCTTTCTCCAAATTCTCAACAGGAACTTGATCCAAACTTACCTTCAGCAATCTGTCCATACTTTGAGAAGACTTGTTCCAATGACTGTTCATTAGTATCAAAACTCAGTCCACCAACAAAGAGTTTTCCTTCATCTGATGCCATCTTGACCTAATAAGAAAGAGTTCTTTCTGTTTAGAACCAAGTTGCAGCACTTTTTTTTTTTACCTACTTGCTAAACTCCCTCTTCAGAATCCTAAACACAACTGGGGTGTTGACTTGTGCAAAATACAGAGGATGGCCTTGAATTGTAATCCCCAAAGCAACTAAAACTCCCACCTGCTCAAAACTCAAGTCAAATTTGTATATGGGGAAGTTGGGTGAGGCAAGAGCTAAAAGTAATCAATGGTTTAAAAAAAAAACCCACAGATTCAGAAAAGCAACAGCTAACACCTAAAAAACTAGGATTTCTCAATCTATGATCTATGCCTAAATTCTTTTGGATTTATTCATTAAAATGTCAGATCAAAAGTTCTTTACCAGTTTTGATAGGGCAAAATATCCTGGGACCAAAGCAGGACCCCTACAAAAATTAACATCTTTTGGAGCCTGGGCAGAATTCTCTTCCTCACTCCCCACCATAGAATATTAGGGCAGAAAAAAATCTATTTGAAGCTTTAAATTATCATACAAAGCTACAAAGTACTCTTGGAGCAACTAACAACACTTTCAGGTTATAGATGGGGAAACCCAGGGTCATACAAGTGTTAAAAGGGCAGAAATGGATTTAGACTAAATGGCCTTGGAGGTATCCATTTAGGATCCTGAGATTACCATGTGGAAAGAACATGGAATCTAAAAAACCAGGAGTCTACATAGGCTGGCTTTAGAAATTATGGAGGCCTTCGATATTATCAAATTTAATCCCCCAACAAAACGCCTCTCCCAAGAGTACCACAGAGATAGGATCCCAAATTTAACACTAACTCCACAATACCATACTGGGTTTTCAAACCCAATGCTGCAACTTGCTACCTGGGGGGGCGGGGAGGGGAGACAAGTTTCTTCCTTCTCTAAATCTGTTTCCCTAATTAAATTTGGCCCGAGGTTACGTGGGAGCAGACTCCTTTTGAAGGTTTTTTTCAGAGTGCCCGATGGCCACTTGGTTGGGGGGGTGTTACAGGTGAATTTTCACGCTTCTGGTTTAGAACTAACCAGCTGACCTCAAGGTTCTTTATGTAGAAGGACAAAGTGGGCGGGGCACCCGGCAGACCTGACATGACTCAGGGCTACCCAGGGATACTTTATCCAGTGGCTCAACACGGCGGTAAAGACATACTGACCAAAGAGGCCGGGTGGGGTTTGGGAACGGGCCACCTCGAGGCCTAGCCTGCTCCCCAAGCGAAGGGGGCCCTGCTCAAGATGGCCGCCGACCACGTGGCCCGCAGGACTCCGGGAGCACCTTCCCCGGCCCCCGCCCGAAGTAGGAATTAATTCTCGAGTTCCCCCAGCCTCCTCTTAAATCTGTATCCCTCTCTCTTCTGGTACGGTTCGCCCAAGGTCTCCCTCCCCACTCCCCTGCTCCCAGTTATCGGCCGCCTCCCTCTGCGCATGCGTGAGGAGCCCCCTCCTCGCCTCCCTGCGCCATTCCATCCGGGTATCTCCGGCAGTCCCCGCCATTTCGTTTGGCGCCCGCCAAGATTCTCAGCCGCCATTTTGCGGCAAAGCCGCAGAGAGCCCGTCCGCCCTGAAGGCCCCCTGGGACAACTAGAGCAGCGCCCTTCCTTCGGCTGTTGGCCGCCGCTGCTACGGAACCCACCCTGACCCAGCGGGCGGCACAGTCCAAACCACAGCCCCATACCAGGGGGGGCGTGCCGGTGGCCGGGCCCGTCTCCGCCCAGGCGCTGGGCCTCCCGCCGTCTCCTCCCTTTGCCTTGCCTCCCCTCCCGCCAGACCCCAACCACCCTAGGCCCTCCCAGCTCCGCAGGCCCAGCCGAGTGGCCGGAGGCGGGTTCCCTCACCGGTGTGTAGGATAGGACGGGAAGGATAAGCGGTGTCAGCAGACAGACCAGAGCGACCTGAGCCTCCTAACGGGAAAATGAGCGGCGCGCCCAAGAGCTCGGTCTTATATACCCCGCCGCTAAGCCACGCCCCGTAGCCCCACCCCCTGAGCCCAGAGGGCCAATCGAAGGGGCCCAAATCTGGACGCTGATTTATATTCATAAGCTTCGGCAAGCTCTTTCCCTCCCCTTCCAGCCCCTCCCTCCTCCTCCGAGGATGTGTAAAGGGATTGGTGGGGACTACGCCGGCCGCTCGTCCGCAGTCCCCCTCCCCTCGGGGTGAAGAAACCTCTAACCCCAGGCTGTGGGAGAGCGGGGGCGGGAAGGCAGGGGACTGGAGGCGGGGCTAAAATCACGCCCTCTTCTGGGAGCCAGAGGCGGGGCTGACCCAGTTTGGCGCGCTCTCCCTCCAGCACTGCGGCGGTCGAACAAAGGAGCTGCAGTGAGAACCGAGACCGCCTCCGCCATGTTGGAGGACAGGACCCCGCCCCCTCCAGAAGCCCCGCCTTCTCCCTGCCATCTCGGAACGGCCGGGACGCTCCGCCCAGGGCCTCCGTAGCTCCGCCCACCACAGCCCACAGTCCCATCTTCTAGGATCAGTGCTCCTCCCCACCCCCACCCCCACCCCCACCCAGCCGGTCTATACTCGGATAGTCCGAGGTTACGGCAGCCAGTGCCAAACCCCCAGCTCCAACCGCCCGCTGTGTGCTAGGGCCCCGCGGATCTTCCCTTTCACATTCCTGCCCAGAGCCACCTAATTACGCCCCCCCCTCCCCTCGCAGGGGCTGCTCTACGCCTGCTAGCGCTAGGGTGCTCATGTGTTTCCCTTCCCCCGCCCAGGCTGCAAACTCCACTGTATGCCGATCCACCTCGTATCTGCCCCGCACTCTTCTCTTGGGGGCCCAGAAGTTGTCTCCCATAGTTCTTGCACGCCCCCACACTGGGGGGGGTCACATGTTAACACTTCTGCTGCCTCCTCCCCCTCCCTGGCCTCCTAACAGCCCCCACGCCAGCCCGGGGCTCTTTTAATCACCAGTGACCCGGGTTCATAACCCAAGTATACCCCAGGCCCCTTACCTGGGCTTTATCCCACCTCCCCAGCCCGTCACTTACCAAATCCTGTTAGTTGTCTCACTTCCACATGTCGCACCTACCCCTGCCACATCTATCTTTGTATCCCCAGCTCTGCCTCCTGCTCCAGGGTTTGTGGGACTGAACTGAATTCCTACGGGCCCCCACCCCCACAGCCCAGACTATCTTTAGCTCCAGGCTCTGAGCTCTTCCCTCCACCTGCCATGCAGAGGCTTGGCTCTATGGGTTTAGAAGTCACTTTCATTAAAGTAATTTTGTCATTACATATTCTTTAATCCTTACTTTCTGTTCAAGTAACAACCCTAAGAAAGAAGGGCAAAGGTGTAAACTCAAATAGGGTTAAGTGACTTGCTCAGGGTCATACTAAGAAGTGTCTGAGGCTACATTTGAACTCAGGTCCTCCTGAGTCCAGGTCTGGCTCTCTATCCACTGTGCCAACCAGCTGCACCCATTCCTGTATTCTTTTCCTGAACCTATTATTTCCTCCTGGAAAAGTGGAAAACCTGCCCACGTTTACAGAAGACATTCAGATCTAGCACTTACCAGCTGAGGAAGTCTTGGGGAATCACTGTGGCTCCCATCTGTGAGAAGCAGAATTCATACACAAGCCTTCCTGTATCTCTGTTGAGTCCTCTATTGGCTCTAACACCTAGGAGTGGTGTTAGACCTTAGGAGTCAGGAAGCCCTAGATTCTAATCTTGTTTCATTCTTCCTAATATGACCTTAGGCCAGTCACTTCCTGCATCACACCTATAAAACGGACATCATAATTGCATTGCCCTCCCAAATTTGTGGGAAAAGATGAGATACTTGTAAAGTTGTTCATCCTTCTTGTAGAGGACCCGTAACAGTGTCTTATCCCATTCTAGTGAATAGGATTTAAGTGAGGCAGAGGCACACGAATTATTCTCTCTCCAGTCCTTCAAGTCCAGTGGCAAGCCAAAAGACAGGAATGCAGGATGTCTCCAAGGCCTGACGGAGCTCTGGAGCACTTCACTGTGCCTGCTGCTGCTGCTCTCATGGCCTCGGCATACATCGCATTTGTCTACACATTCTGCCTGGGGAAGTCTTCCGGTGGACAATCACCTGAGTCACCCATCTGAGGCCTTTTGGACACCTTCCCCATCTTCTTGGAGCAACAGGTGAGAGTCGGGTGACAGGGGGGGCATCCAAGGGGCCCAGACAAACCTAAAAGGGCTCCTTGAACCTTCACGCCCGAGGCGCCATCCTCCTGCACACCCTCACAGCCCATTAGTAAACTGTTGGACACTGAAAACCTTAAAGTTCACAGAAACCAAAGCTAGTCTACATATACATATATATACAATTGTATAAATACAACATTGAAATGTGTCCTAGCACAGCACCAGATGGAACATAACCAGAAGAAAAAGGGCCAGCCTCAGGCAGGAAAGTGCATGCTTAAATCCTGCCTCTGCCCCATAATGACCTACTTCATCCCCCTATCAACTTGAGCATTTTTCTTTCTTTCTTTCTCTCTCTCTTCTTTCTTTCTTTCTTTCTTTCCTTCCTTCCTCTCTCTTCTTTCCTTCCTTTCTTTCTCTTTTTTCCCTTCCTTCCTTCCTCTTCTTTTCTCCTTTCTTTTTTCTTTCTCTTCCCTTTCTTCCTTTCTTTCCTCTCTCT
>NC_058130.1:726816770-726842391 GCF_016433145.1 Gracilinanus agilis | reverse complement strand
ATTCATTACTCTCCCCTTCTTTCATTTTAGCCAATCTGCTAGGTGTGAGGTGATACCTCAGAGTTGTTTTGATTTGCATTTCTCTAATTATTAGAGATTTGGAACACTTTCTCATGTGCTTATTGATACTTTTGATTTCTTTACCTGAAAATTGCCTATTCATGTCCCTTGCCCATTTATCAGTTGGGGAATGGCTTGATGTTTTATACAGTTGCTTTAACTCCTTGTATATTTGAGTGATTAGACCCCTGTCAGAGTTTTTCGTTATAAAGACTTTTTCCCAATTTGTTGTTTCCCTTCTGATTTTGACTACATTGTTTTTGTTTGTACAGAAACTTTTTAGTTTAATATAATCAAAACCATTTAATTTACATTTTGTAATTTTCTCTAACTCTTGCTTGGTTTTAAAGTCTTTCCTTTCCCAGAGATCTGACAAGTATACTATTCTGTGTTCACTTAACATGTTTATAGTTTCCCTCTTTATATTCAAGTCGTTCACCCATTCTGAATTTATCTTGGTGTAGGGTGTGAGATGTTGACCAATTCTAATTTTTAAGGAATTTTGTTCAGGGGGTTCTTGTACCTCCTTTTCCATTTAGCCAATTCTACTTTTTAAGACATTCTTCTCTTCAATAAATATTTGTACCTTCTTTACCTTAAGCCAATTCTATTTTTAAGGTATTATTTTCTTCTCTATTTTGGAGGCTTCCGTTACCAAATTATTCATTCTCTTTCCATCATTTTCTTCTATCACACTTCTTTTCACAATTTTTCCTCCACCATTCTTATTTGATTTAAAAAAAAAATCCTTTTTGAGCCTTTCTAGGAATTCTTTTAGGTTTGTGACCAATTCGCAATTTTCTTTGAAGTTTTGCATGTAGCTGTTGTCTTCTGAGTTTGTGTCTTGATCTTCCCTGTCACCTTAGTAACTTTCTATGATTAAGTTCTTTAGTAATTTGGGCATTTTCCCAGTCTTTTTCTTGATTTGTAAACTTTATGATAAAGTTGGGCTTTGTTTCTTGGGGGAAGGGATCACTTCCAAGCTTCAGGCTTTTTTATTTTATTGATTCACTTGTTTGTTTTTGGTCCTGCTCATTTTATTTTATTTTATTTTTCAGGCTTTTTTAGCTGCTGTTTTCAGAGCTAACTCTATGGGTCTGTAGATTTTTGGTTCTTCCAAGGTGGTATAATCTAAGTAGAAATTCTATATGGGTGACAGAGTCCTGTGCCACGGTCCATCAAAGAATCCCCTTTAATCTCCTTTGACTAGTTGTCCAACTCCCTTACCATCTGTGGACTGAGAGCTCCTGAAGCTGCTGCTGCCCCTGATGCCTCCAAGACCTACTGCTGGCACCCTGGCTCAGACTGCACTTTGTGGTCTGTCTGACTACCACCTAGCAGAGATAGTCCTTTCCTGCCTACCTCCTAAGATGGAAAATTGTTTCACCCCAAACTTTTGTTGGCTCCAGAATTCAATTTGAGCTATTATTGTAAAGTTGTTCAGAGCATAATTTGGGAGAATTCAGATGACTATCTGCCTTTTATTCACCATTTTGTGTCTGCCTCCCCAAGCTTGGGATAATTAAAAGAATGATAATCCAATCCTATATATTCCTTTTCTGGGCCTGCCTCACTGATAGACAAGACAGACAAGTTTTATTGGTTGTTCATGTTGTCTTACACGTAATAAGCATTTTTCATCTACTTTGTTCAGGTGTGGGAGTCGGCCAGTAAAAAGCCCAAAGGGAGATGATCAAATGTTTTTAGGCAGAGAGCAGTAAGCTGGTCAGTGTCACAGGGTCCTAGTGAGGAAGGAAGAGGAGTAAGTTGTAAACAGGCTGGAAAGATAGGAAAGGATCCCATTTTGAAGGACTTTAAAAGCCAAGCAGCTGCCCTGATGGAGGTTGAAGAGTTCAGGATTCCACCCTCCAATCAGAGGGACAGAAGATATTTATGAAGTGTGAGTACCAAGTCTGATAGGATTTCCTGAGAATGAGGTTCTTACAGGGTTGGTGGAAAAGTCAAGACCCAAATAAGTATGGCTTAGATGGGAAAAAATGATCACTTGTTACATTTTTCAAGGTTTGTGGTATTATTTTTCAATCATACAACAAGTATATAGCAAGAAGTAGGAAGAGAAGAGCATTGACCGTTTCTTCTAGGTTTGGGCTTAGAAAAGGAGAACTATATGGCCAAATAAGACATAGAGAACATTTTAAAAAATGAAATAATTTCGATTACAATAAATTAAAAAGGTTTTGTACAAATAAAACCAATGCAACCAAGATTAGAAGGGAAACAACACATTTTTGGGGAAATCTTATAGTATTTCTGACAAAAGACTCATCTCTCGAATATATAAACTTAATCAGATTTATAAGAACATGAAGCATTCCCCAATCAAAAAATGATCAAAGGATATGAACAAATAATTCTCAGAGGGAGAAATTAAAACTATTCAGTCATATGAAAAAATGCTCTGAATCACTACTGATTAGAGAAATGCAAACTCAAACATCTTTGAGATAACACCTTATGCCTACTAGATTAACTAATATGACCAAAAAGGAAAATGATAAATGTTAGAGAAAATATGGAAAAATTGGGACACTAATACATTGTTGGTGAAACTGTAAACTCATATAACCTTTCTGGAAAGCAATATGAAACCATGCTCATCCTTAAGGCCACAAAACTGTGTATACCTTTTGATCCAGCAATACCACTACTGGGTCTGTATCTCAAAGAGTTCAGAGAGAAGGGAAAAGAATCTCCCTGAACCGAAATATTTTTAGCAGCTCTTTTTGTGGTGGTAGGGAATTGGAAACTAAAGGGTTATCCGTCACTTGGGGAAGAGCTGAACAAATTGTGGTATATGGTTGTAACAATACTATTGCACCATCAGAAATGACAAACAGGATGAGTTCAGAAATCCTGCAAAGAATTATATGAAGTGATTTAAAGTGAAGTGAGCAGAACCAGGAGAACAATGTATACAATAACAAAAATATTATATAATGATCAACTGTGAAGGTCTAAACCAGTGATTCCCAAAGTGGGCGCCACCGCCCCCTGGTGGGTGCTGCAGCGATCCAGAAAGGCAGTGATGGCCACAGGTGCATTTATCTTTCCTATTAATTGTTATTAAAATTTTTAAAAAATTAATTTCCAGGGAGCTATGTAATATTTTTTCTGGAAAGGGGGTGGTAGGCCAAAAAAGTTTGGGAACCACCAATCTAAACCATTATCAACAAAACAAGTCTCCAAGAAAACCACAAGGGCCTCATGATGAAAATGTTATCTACAGCCAAAGAAGGAGCTGTTGAAATCTGAGTGCAGATCCAAATGTGCCATCTTCCACCGTATTTCCTTTTTGAGATTTCTATTGTATATGTAATATGTGTCTTCTACCATGACATGAACAATCTGGAAATATATATTACATGAAAGTATGGCTATAAACCTATAGCGGACTCTTCACCACCTTGAGGAGGGGAGGTGGAGAAGAAGGGACAAAACTTAAATTCCAAAATGTCAAAAAACAATTGTCAAAAATTGATTCTACATGTAACTAAAATAAAAAAACTGGGAGAAAAAAGAGAAAAAGAACTAAGGAGAAGTTAGGTAGCATAGTGGATAGGGCATCAGGCTTGGAATCTGGAGGACTTGTGCTCAAATCTGCCCTCAGACACATCCTGACTGTGTGACCCTGGGAAAGTCACTTTACCCCCATTGCCTAGCCCTTATGACTCTTCTGCCTTGGAACCAATACACAGTCTTAATTCTAAGACAAAGTAAGGGTTCCAAAAAAATGTAAGTTAGCAAGTTTAATAACTGATTCGATTTGCAGGGGGACAAAGAGTGAGGAGTCGGGGATAACACAGAGGTTATGTGTCTAAAATATTGGAAGAATAGAGGTACCTTAGAAACAGGGAAGCTTGGGGGCAGCTAGGTAGCTCAGTGGATTAAAGCATTAGTCCTGGAGCTGGAAGGACTGGGGTTCAAGTCCAGCCTCAGATACTTCCTAGCTGTGTGATCCTGGTCAAGTCACTTAACCCCTAATGCCTAGCCTTTGCTGCCCTTCAGACTTTGAACTGATTCTAAGACAGAAAGTAAGAGTTGAAAAAAGAAATAGGGAGGTTTGGAAGAGAGGATTTTGGAGAAGTAAGCATGAATTCATTTTTGGCCATGTTGAGTTTGAGTTGTTTTCTGGATATCCAGTTTGAAATATACTGTAGACAGTATAGGATTTAAGTTCAAATTGAGCCTCAGACACTTGCTAGCAGTGTGACCCTGGTCAAGTCACTTAACCCTGTTTGCCTCAGTTTCTTTGTCTGTAAAATGAACTAGAGAAGGAAATGACAAACTATTCCAGGATCTCTGCCAAGAAAACCCCAAATGAGACTACAAAGAGTTGGACATGTCTGAAAAATGCCTAAACAAAATACAGGACTGTTCCAACTATCAATAATATGGAATTAGGTCTTGATCAATGATACATGTAAAACCCAGTGGAATTGTGCGTCAGCTAATGAGGGTTGGGGGGGATTTGGGGGAGAGGGAAAGAACATGAAATATGTAACTAGGGGAAATATTTTTAAAATTTTTTTTAATTAAAAAAATACAGAATTGTAATTCAGGGAGAGACTAGGGCTGGATAGATAGACCTTTGAGTCATCTGCATAGAAATGGGAGCTGATGAGGTCACCTTTTAGGGATAGAACAGAGATGGTATATTTAAAAAAAAAAGGGCCCAGAACAGAGCCTTGGGGAAACACCCAAAGTTTAATGACCTTATATGGATGATAAGCCAGCAAGCTCAGAGAAGAAAGGAAGTTTGGGGAAAGGAAGGATTTACTTAGCACCTCCTATGTGACAGGCACTGAGCTAAATGATTTACAAAATTATTTTATTTTTCTTAAATCTGATACAGGTGCTGTTAATTTTGTTTTAATTTAAACCTGAGATAGATATTATTATCCTCCCTATTTCATAGTGGAGGTAACTGAGGCAAACAGAAGTGAAGTGACTTGCCCAGGGTCACACAGCTAGTAAAATGTCTGAGGCTGGATTGGAATTCAGATTTTCTTGACTCCTGGCCAGTGCTTCTTTTTTAAGGAGCTCTCTGTGCTCTTTTCCTCTTACTTCTCAACCTTTTGAAATCTGACATTAGACCTCATCGCCTCTTCTTTCTAAAGATGCTGGTGATCTTTTCATTACATCTGTCATTGAAGAGAGCAGCCATTGTAGAGAAGGAGCCTTCCTTCCTGGTTGCCACCAACACCAACCTCTATCACTGGTCAAGTAAACTCAAGAGCCCTGGGAATGGCAGCAGCAGCCTAGAGACTGCTGGTCCTGCTCTTAGCCCATTCTCTCAAGCCATCACCCTAGGATGATTGCTGGAGAATCTGCCTTCCATTGAGATTCAGCCTGACATCTGCTCCTGTAGCTACTAGAGCCCCATATCCTTAGCAGCCACAGCAACCAAAAATCTAGAAAAGAAGGTTCTTTTTTTTTTTTAAACTCTTAACTTCTGTGTATTGACTTATAGGT
This sequence comes from Gracilinanus agilis, assembly GCF_016433145.1. Taxonomy (NCBI): domain Eukaryota; kingdom Metazoa; phylum Chordata; class Mammalia; order Didelphimorphia; family Didelphidae; genus Gracilinanus; species Gracilinanus agilis. The sequence goes on along the minus strand of NC_058130.1, from coordinate 726,836,838 downwards.
GGAAGAGTGGTAAGGGTGGGCAATGGGGGTCAAGTGACTTGCCCAGGGTCACACAGCTGGGAAGTGTCTGAGGTCAGATTTGAACCTAGGACCTCCTGTCTCTAGGCCTGACTCTCAATCCACTGAGCTACCCAGCTGCCCAAGAAGGTTCTTTCTACCAAAGCCCTTGGCACTGTTAACTCAACATCAGAGACTGATAGGGTTTTATCAGCAAAATAGCATTTTTAAAATGTTGATTTAATTATTAATTAATTATTTTAATTACCACATTTTAATTATATTAATATTTATTGTATTAATATTATAATTATTATATATTATTGTTGTTGTTATTATTATTATATTCAATTAATTTGCAGCTGCACCCTAAGGACCACAGGATTCTTCCATCTGTTTCATAGCTGAAACCTTCCATAGATCCAGTCTCCTCAGTTAGAATGTGGGGTCCTAGTGTGTAATAATTAAAAATGGGCTTTACAAATATAAGAATTTAAAAAATTATTGTGGTCACCCTTCATAAAAAATAATTAACTTCTTAAGTCAAAATAACTGTTAGCAGCTTTTATTTACAACAAGGTAGAGATATTAAAGTTGGAAATATAGGAAAGAGGTAGAAAAAAACCGCCTAGCTACAAATACCCTAAGCCTAATTCTAGTGCCTCCAGACCTGGTCAAGGCCTCCAAGAGTCTTCACCAGAGCTCACACTGAAGAGAATGTCCCACCAAAGTGCAAGAGAGAAAGAGAGAGAGAGAGAGAGTCAGTCAGAGTTTTTTAAGAAGAGCCAAAAAAGGAATAAATTCTTGTTATAGCCTTTTATAGTCCTTTTTCCAAGTCACTTCCTGTCTCTCTCCCACTTCATGGGAACCAATCACAGCTTCTCAATTTGCCTAGCACTGCCTAAGTGGGGGCAGTGCTTGTGGTCTTTGGGGGTGTGAATTTTTTTTTCTAGTAAGTGGCTTGTGAATTCTCTTACTTAATGACTTACTAAGTGTTAAGTAGGGGTACTTTTACATCTTGATTGATTAACTCAGAATAGACAAAGGGAATTTAAAAAATCCTTTCAAGGGAATTGAGACTCTCTTACTTTTCTCTCTGTACCCCTAGCATTTATCACAGTGATGTTTCATCTATTCATTTATCTTTTCTCACACATGGGCTGTCAAAAATCTGCACCAAGTTTGAGTCCTCTGTGGATTAGTATCCAGTCAAAACTATGATGCTGTTTCATTGTGTCTGACTTTTTGTGACCCTGTAGACCATTGGAGACTAATACTGTCCATGGGGGTTTTATTGGCAAAGATACTGGAGTGGTTTGCCATTTTCTTCTCCAATGGATAAAGGCAAACAGAGGTTAAGTTACTTGCCCAGGATCACACAACTAGTATGAGTCCAAGACAGGATTTGAATAGCAGCCTTTCCATTAAGCCACCAACCTGCTTCCACTCAAAATCATAGCTCACCATAAATTTGTAACTTACTTTTTTTTGGCAACATGGCTAATATGGAAATATTTTTGCCATATGTATAATAGGTATCATATTGCTTGCCTTCTCAATGGGTGGGAAAAGAATTTTAGGAGAGGAATTTGGAACTCAGAATTTTAAAGAGACTGAAAAAATAGTTTTTAAAATGTAGGCAATAAATATATATTATGTATATGAATGTATATATAGATATATATGTAAACTTAAACCGGATAAAAACTATAGCTCACAAGCCCCCATCAGTAGGTTTTCTTTTTACTAGACAACTTGAGAACTACTTATTTGAGTGTTTGATAAGCATTATTGTTTGGTTAAAGGATATTTAGTCAAATAGTATAATAAAGGGTTGAGAAAAAAAATTTTCCCCCTACACACATGTAGTATACTCTCCCATAAGTGTACCTCCAGCAGTAGGGGAGGGTGCAAGTATAGAGAACTGACTTGATGATGGAACACACATGCGAGGTACACATATTAGTCAATCAACAAGCAAACTTATTTATTGCATACTCTGTACCAGTCACTATTTAACACTGGGGATATCAAAATAGACACTGGCATTTCCTGCCTACAAAGTTCTCACTTTTATCAAAGGAGACAACATTAACATAAATAAATATATAAAGGATATATACAAAATAAATATGACATGACTTTGGGAAGTGAAGCCGTCCACCGACTCCATGAAGATTCCTAGTGGGTTGGACCCTCAGAAAGGGGAACCAAGGACTGAGTGAAAATGGGTTACGGGTTAAGGATTAAGGGAAAGAGAACATAAGGTGAGAATAAAGACACGCAGACACAAAGTTTTGGCATAAGGTAGACAGACAGCGAGTGAGCTCTGGTGGTCAAGAGCTTCTTGGTTAGGAGCTCTGATGGTTAAGAGCTCCCTTTCCAACTGTCATATAGCTACTTTTATTAGGGTTACAGTCGTACATGGGGGGGAAGGAGAGAGCCAAGTGGTCTGATCCATACGTAATCACCAGGAGATACAAACTGTTGGAACCTGAAATAACAGGTAGAGCAAACATCTAGATCAGGAGTCCATGAGGCCTAAGGTCTTGATACAAATGCTGATTGATTGAAGGTAAGGCCAGGAGACTGAGATAACTGACCAGTCTCCCAGAGTGTAGCCTTTAGGGAAGGGCTAGGAGTTTGGCAAGGTTGAGGTTTAATTCAGCTCAAGGTTATAGAATTCACTCATAAGCAATACAAGAGTCATTTTTGAGCACTTTTAAAATACTATCAAGGGGCAGCTGGGTAGCTCAGTGGATTGAGAGCCAGGCCTAGAGACAGGAGGTCCTAGGTTCAAGTCCGGCCTCAGACACTTCCCAGCTGTGTGACCCTGGGCAAGTCACTTGACCCCCATTGCCTACCCTTACCAATCTTCCACCTATAAGTCAATACACAGAAGTTAAGGGTTTAAAAAAAAATATATCAAGATTAATGATTTCCTGGATTGCTACAGGAAGATTCTAGGATCTCAGGGGGTCAGGAAAGATTTCATTTAAGAGGTGATTTTTTTAAAACTCTTACCTTCCATATTAGAATCAATAATATTGGTTGCAAGGTAGAAGAATGATAAGGGTTAGACAACAGGGGTTAAGTGACTTGGCCAGGGTCATATAGCTAAGAAATGTCTGGAATCAGATTTGACCCCAGGACCTTTTCGTCTCCAGGCCTGGCTCTCAATCCACTGAGCCACCTAGCTACCTCCACTAAGAGGTGATGATTCTTGAACTGAAACTTGAAGGAAACAAGTTCCATGAGGCTCAGGTGTGGAGAGAGTGCATTCTAGTGATGTCGCATAGCCAAGAGAGCACAGAGACAGAAGTAGTGTCATTGGTGAGAAACAATGAGAAGGCCAGTTTGCCTGGGTCATCAAGGACACAAAAAGTAGTAATGTACAAAAAGGAGGGCAGAGCTTTAAGTGCCAACCACAGGAGTTTGGGTTTTATCTGAGTGCTGTTGGCATCGATTGAATTGTCAGTTTGGTAGCTACATGTGGGATCTATTGGAGAAGGAAGAGAGTTAAAGTAGGGAAACCAATGAGGAAGCTACTAGCTTAGTCCACATGAGAGGTGCTGAGGGCTTGTTATGGTTGGTCATGGGAGTAACGTGAAGAAGCATAGAGAGAGCACATGTATCCAGGAACTTGTAGGAAGAAACACATGCCAAGAGCAGAAGGGGAGAGTCTGTAAACATTTATTAAGTGTCAGCTGTGTACCAGGAACAAGGCTAAGTAGTGAGGATACAAATATGAAGAGGAAAAACATTCCCTGCCCTCTAGGAGCTTACAGTCTAATAGGGGAGAAGCAGTGGATAGAGTGCCAGGTCTGGAGTCAGGAGAACCTGGGTTTAAATCTGGCCTCAGATACTTCCTAGCTATGTGACCTTGGCCAAGTCACCTAATTCAGATTGTCTAGACCTTGCTACTCTTCTGAATTAGAACTGATACTACAAGAGAAAGTAAAGGTTTTAAAAAAAAAACAATCTAATGAGGAAAGACAATGTATGCTAGAAAGTTAAAAATTGAGGGTGAGACATACCTAGTATGGGGCATGGTGGAGAAGCTAAGAAAGTCCAAAATGAGTTGTAGGAAGCAATTAAGTGGCTCAATGGAAAGAGAGCCAGGCCCAGGGATGGGAGGTTATGGATTCAAACCTGCCTTCAGATGCTTCCTAGTTGTGTGACCCTGAACAAGTCACTTGACTCTCATTGCCTAGCCCTTACCACTGAAACAATATACGGTATTGAGTCTAAGAGGGAAGAGAAGGTTGTTTTTTTTTTCTTTTAATGATTTAAGAGTTTTTCATTTTAATTTAAAATGATTTAAGGGTTGTTTTTTAATATGCAGCTCAGTGAGAAATCAGGAGATCCTTGGATTTCAGCCTTCTTAAAGGGAGGAGCGAATGGCCCTTCTCTGCAATCAGAGGGGCAGAGGTTCCAGATGGGGTAACAAGGCTGATTTTATCTAATAAGGTGAGGAGGTTTCCCAAGGATGAGTTTACTGGAGGAATAGTGGAGAAACTTAAGAAGTCCAAAATGAGTACTGCCCCAGAAGTCCCACCAGAGCATCCGTGCAGGGATCCCGTGGCAAGGGCAGCTCCCAGCTTCAGGGCCTCTGGTGGCCGCAGCTCATGTCCTTTTGTTGCTCTCAACTGAGTGCAGAACCTCTCTTGTCTCCAGAAGGTGTCATTTTTCCCCAATTTGTCTTCTGTGGATTTCCCTCTGCTCTGGGCGGGCAGGTTTCAGCTCTCCAGGGCCCTCTGCTGGACACTCTCACAGTCAGCGATTCTAAGGTCATTCTCTGGCAAAAGCAGGCGGATGGCCCCCTCCATCCATAGCCAAGGCCATGAGCCACCCCACTTAGCTAGAAGTCCGGGACCAAAGCCGGACAGAGGGTCGCTGGGTTAAGATTAAGTCTGTTCTTTTGACCGCCAGTGTCTAGGGCTGATTCCAAGTCCGCACCTCAGATATCTCTCAGAGTTTGAGCTAGACCATTCCTTATGGTTCCCATTTAAGCCCTAAGGAGAGCCCCAAGCCCATTTTGTGGGCTCTGCACACTCTGTTTAGTGGGGATAGAGAAGGGCCATCCATGATGGGGATGATAAAAGCCACGTTCGTTAGTCATCAAATCTGCCTTGATTTCCATGCAAATGAAACTCAATAAAAACAAAATTAAGAGAAGAAGGTAAAGTCAGTGTCTGCTTTAGAAAACAAAACCCAAACACCTTACTTTCTGTTTTAGAATCTAGTCAGAACTGGGTAATCTGAGGTTAAGTGACTCACCCAGCATCCCACAAGCGAGGAAGTATCCGAGGTCACATCCGAACCCAGAACCTCCCAGGCCCGGCTCTCTATCCAGGAGCCCCCTCGTTGCCCCCAAGTCATCATCTTTTACCAGCCCATGTTCTTGCCATTTTTCTGTGTCTCTATTAGCAACAACAACGTGACTTGTCTTTTGTTCTTGTTTTTGTTTTTGTACGCAGGCCGGGGTAAAATTTCCCCATCTCCAGACGTGAAAATTATGAGAATTTGTGTCAGAGAGCAGCTTGGAACTGTGGAAAATTCTAAGCTCTTTTCTCAACGTGATCAAGTCTATGCCTTTCCTCCTACTCATTTCTGAACACAGCTCATTAGCCATCTCTGGCAACCGTCTCAAATACATACGTCCTCGGGGCCTACCTCCTGGGCCAGCTTGGAGGCCCCCAACTCCTTCGGTCTACTATAACTCTTTTACAAACCAAATGGAGTGATAGAATGGTCGAACACCAAGAAGCACTGCCAAAGAGGGGGTAGAGAACGCTGCAGAGCGGGTGAGGTTTTAAAAATGTATTGAAAAGCTTTTGATGCATTTTACCCAAACTCTGATGCTATCGGGGCAATCCCAGAAGGATCACCAGGAAGGTCTCCCCGTGGGGTTTATCCCACCACTCTCCATTCCGATTCTGCATGGGACGTCCTCAGTAACAAGGACAAACAACTTGGGAAATTCTCCCTTTATAGAATCTCACTTAAGAATCACCAGCATTTGTATAGTGCTTTATTATTTTTTTTATTTATATTTATATATATTTATATTATATTTATATATTTTTTAACCCCCTACCTTCCATCTTGGAGTCAATACTGTGTATTGGTTCCAAGGCAAAAGAGTGGTACGGGTAGGCAATGGGGGTCAAGTGACTTGCCCAGGGTCACAGTTAAGAAGTGTCTGAGGCCAGATTTGAACCTAGGACTTCCCGTCTCTACACCTGGCTCTCAATCCAGGCTGTCCCCTGTATAGTGTTTTAGAGGCTGGCAAAGTGCTTTAAAAATATCTCATTTCGGGGGCAGCTGGGTAGCTCAGTGGATTGAGAGCCAGGCGTAGAGACGGGAGGTCCTGGGTTCAAATTGGGCCTCAGACACTTCCCAGCTGTGTGACCCTGGGCAAGTCACTTGACCCCCAATGCCCACCCTTACCACTCTTCCGCCTATGAGCCAATGCACAGAAGTTAAGGGTTTAAAAAAAATAAAAATAAATAAATTCAAAAAATATATATACATATATATCTCATTTTATCGTCACAATAGTCCTGGCAGGAAGGGAGGTGCTATTATTATTTCTGTTTTGCAGATGAAAAAACAGATGAGACAAAGAGAAGTTAAGTAACTTCCCCAGGGTTGTCTGAGACCCAGGTCAAACTCAGGTCTTCTCCTTTGCTCTAACCCTGTGCTGCCCTGTTGGCCTCGGATACTCCTATCTGTGTGACCCTGGGCAAGTCACTTAGCCCCAATTGTTTAGCTCTTGATATTACAGGGTCAGCCAGGTGGCTCAATGGATAGAGAAAGCCAAACCTGGAGACAGGAAGTCCTGGGTTCAAATATGATCCCAAGCATTTGTGACCCCCATTGCCTAGCCTTTACCACTCTTCTGTCTTAGAATCAATACTTAGTATTGATTCTAAGACAGAAGGTCAAGGTTTAAAATGAAAAGCCCAGTGACAAGACCAAAGCCAAGATGACTGGTGATGGCTCAGGAAGCAGTAGATGACTCTATTTCTAACCAAGCTGTAAGTGCTCCACAGCTCTTACTTCAGCTGCCATTGGACCAAATTATTCTCATTCACTCTTTCCACCAAGGGAAGTCTTCACCTGGTGAGGGTAGAAACCCCACCTTTACTCACTGACGCGCCTGTCAGCCATCCTCAGCCGAGTCGAGCCCACCTGCCCAGAGAGTCGCTGTGCGTGCCAAAGCTTCTTGGACTCATAGGTGAAAGCCAGGCGGCAAGTAGGCACCAAAGCTGGGTGAGCAGCCCCAAAAGGGACCCAAGCAAGACCTCCCACCAGAGGGACTAGTCTTCCCTGAACACCCCAAACACCCCCTGGCATGGTAGGTGGTTGAAGAGATGGCTGAGTAGTTAAACTGATGGACTGCTAATCCACTGTGGGTGTGAATCCCATCTTTATTCTGTTTCCTGGCATGTAGAAGGCATTTAATAAATGTGTATTGAATGAATAACCTTGTATCTTCCCTCTTGCCTTAGTTTTTTGTTGTTCAGTTTGTTTTCCAGTGGTGTCTGACTCTTTGTGACCCTTTTTTTGGGATTTTCTTGGCAAAGATATTGGAGCAGTTTGCCATCTCCTTCTCCAACTTGTTTTACAGATGAGAAGACTGGAGCAAATGAGGGTAAGTGACTTGCCCAGGGTGACACGGGTAGGAAGTGTCTGAGACCAGATTTGAACTCATGAAGATGAATCTTCCCAACTCTAGGTCCAGCACTCTATCTACTGTGCTACCTAGCTGCCCTGCTAGTAGAGTCTTTTTTTTTTTTTTTTAAACTCTTACCTTCCATCTTGGAGTTAATACTGTGTATTTGGTTCCAAGGCAGAAGAGTGGTAAGGGCTAGGCAATGGGGGTCAAGTGACTTGCTCAGGGTCACACAGCTGGGAAGTGTCTGAGGCCAAATTTGAACCTAGGACCTACCGTCTCTAGGCCTGGCTCTCAATCCTCTGAGCCACCCAGATGCTCCCAGTAGTGTCTTATAAATTAGCTTATACTCTAAATTAGTGTTTCCCTTGATTTTCATGCGTTTCTATTTTTTGAAGATACCATGTATTTATTTCTAGATCCTTTTGGCCTCTTTGTTGTGGTGACTGCTTTACACATGGAAATGGAAACATGAGGGAAATGGGGATAGTTGAGATCAATGTCTTTACCTTTTTCCATTTCCCATTTTTCACCATCAATAGTTTCTTTGAATAGTTCAGATGGGAACTATAATAATTGCTTGGCATATATTTTTTCTTATCTTTATCCTTTCAATTGACATCGATTTTGGTCTTTATCCTAGCCTAGGTCTTGATTTATCTGCACATAGACATCAGATTCTTTTACAACCAGTATTCATCCATAACCAGTCAGTTCTTTTCAATTAAGATCTGGTCTAGGTGGGGCAGCTAGGTAGAGCAATGGATTAGCAAACAGCTAACTCCCGGGGTTGTGGTAAGAATTAAATGCAGTAATATGTGAATGCGAGTTATTCGTATTCTTATTGTTGTTAAAGCATGTGTTCTGGCTTAAATGAGATGAGTCTTGGGTCACTGGCTGCCTCTTTTATTTTGTGTTGCCCCATCAGAGCTCTAAACAGTAATCTTGAGATATACATTTCTGGCAGTTGGACACAAGCGTGTGAATTTGAGAGGCTTCAGTTCCTGGGGGCCCCGTCAAGCTGTCTGGCAACAGAAGGAGTTTGTGCATCAGAAGGGATGACCACCAGCATAGGAATGAGTCCAGCCCCTTGGCCTGGCTTCCCAGAAGACAAGGATCAGGTCAGAATTATTTGGACAGTGGGGAACTGAGGTGAAATGGGAAATGGCTATTCAGTAGTTGGAAAAACAATTTGGGGTTCTGATGGTCAAGTTTCCCCATCCTGATAGAGTATAACAGAAGTTCTACTATTACTGCTGCTTGTTTTTCTGTCAACACATTTCTAGGTCTTATGCGTGTTGGGTATTTCTTTTGTATAGAAAAAAATGAATATGAGTTTTTTTATTCTCCATGCGATATGTCTTCTATCCTAGCATGAGCTGGAAATATGTATTGCACTAAAACACTGTCATAACCTGTATCAGACTATTTACCATGTCAGGGAGGGACGGGAAGGGAGGGAGAGAGAAAATCTGAATCCTAAAATGTCAGAAAACAATTGTCAAAATTTGTTTCTACATGTAACTGAAATAATTAATTTCATTTTTAAAAAAATGAAGAAAGGGGGCAGCTGGGTAGCTCAGTGGATTGAGAGTCAGGCCTAGAGACGGGAGGTCCTAGGTTCAAACCTGGCCTCAGACACTTCCCAGCTGTGTGACCCTGGGCAAGTCACTTGACCCCCATTGCCCACCCTTAGCACTCTTCCACCTAGGAGCCAATACACAGAAGTTAAGGGTTTAAAAAAAAAAAGAAGAAGAAAGGAATAGCTGTCCTATACCTGGGGGAAAAACAGAAAAGAAAACATCAATTCATATTGCTACAGAGCATGACTGGGATAATTGCTTTCAGTGACCTGCTAAAGGCTCTTGGGACCCTAATTTTCTCATTTGTGAAATTATGTAGTCTTAAAATTCTATGATCTTTTCAAAATAATACCCTGCCATCATCAACTCTTTTTGTCCCTTAGGATGTTATGGGTCACTGATGAAAATGCAATTTAAAATAAAAGAGAAAGAAAAGGAAAAAAAACCACAATTGTACCATTAGTGTATAGAGAACTAACCTTGGAATCGGGAAGACCTTGGTTCATCTTCCACCCCTGTCACATCCTCGCTAGGTGTCTCTGGGGACGTCACTTAACCTGTTAGGGCCCTTCACAACTCTCCAAGATAATAAGTTGCAGAAAAGAATCTAATCTGTGTTCATAGAGAAAACCTCCACCAAGAGCTCTCTCTCTCTCTCTCTCTCCTAATGAAATCAGTAGTATAAAACCTCCCTGCCGCCCCCCAAAAATGCAATGTGGCTTGTGCCAGCTAAAACTCAAATCTTTTCTTAGGAGCATGCAAGAGAAAGCAAGCTGGCTTTTGTAAGCCAAATAGGAGAAGTCATCTAGTGGTCTGATATTAGAACTGCAGGGCAGCTAGGTGGCTCAGGAGGCAGAGCTGGGCCTGGAGTCAGGAAGACGCATCTTCATGAGTTCAGATTTGACCTCAGACACCAGCTGCATGACCTTGAGCAAATCACTTCACCCTGATTGCCTCGGTTTTGTCATCTGTAAAATGAACTGGAAAAGAAAATGATAAACCATTCCAGTATCTTTTCCAGTAAAGCTCCAACTGGGGGCATGAAGCATCACACATGACTGAAACAACCGAACAACAAAAATTAAAACTGCTGCTGAGCCCGGGGATTGGGGCCATCGAGTCTACTCCTTTCCCACTAAGGGACCCCTCAGCCCTGAGCCCACTACGCTATCTAGGCACTAGGTTTGTCCTGGAGGAGTCTGACTACTTAAAGGACAAGTTAGACCCCTTTTCTCACATTCTTTGACTTGTGTCTCCTGTCCGGGTACCCTGGGGAACAATTGCTTAAGGCTTAGATTTCAGTTCATATCTAGTGACTCCCCAAAAAGGGAGGGTAGAAAGGCATTTGCTGTACAATGTAAATCAGCTATGGGACAGATATTTATTTTCTACACACAAAAGAAATGCTAAAACACATAAAAGATTTATAGTGTACATTGACAAGACTTAAGCAATCGGGGATTTATAACCAATCCCTTCCGTTGCAGTCTGCCAGGAGGATGGGTCAGAACGATCAAAGCACAAAGGAGCCACTGCCAAATAGACATTCCATGTTTCACTTCAGCTCATCACCAGCCCGTCCATGGCAGGTGGCAGATTCTCTCCCAGAAAGCTAGACTAGGGATTGGGTTCATTCTGCTGGTGAATGGCATCTCCAACAAACGCCGTTGTAGTTTTCAGGAATTTCTCTCCCTACCACCATTTCAGTCATTTCAGTCATATCTGACTCTTCATGGTCTCATCTGGGGGTTTCTTGGCAAAGATATCAGAGTGGTTTGCCATTTCCTTTTCCAACTAATTTTTAAAGATGAGGTATCTGAAGCAAACAGGTGCCTAGGGTCACTTGCCCAGGGTCACATAGCTAGAAGGTATCTGAGGCTAGATTTGAACTCAAGAATATGAATCTTCTTTTTTTTAAATTTTTATTTTTTAGAAAAATTTTCCAAGATTCCATGATTCATGTTCTTACTTTCCCCTTCATTCCCCCCCATAGCCAACGCGCATTTCCACTGGTTTTAACATGTGTCATCAATCAAGACTTATTTCCATATTATTGATAGTTGCATTAGTGTGGTCATTTTGAGTCTGCATCCCCAATCATGTCCGCCTCAACTGTGTGTTCAAGCATTTGTTTTTCTTCTGTGTTTCCTCTCCTGTAGTTCTTCCTCTGAATGTAGGTATCGTTCTTTTCTATAAATCCCTCAGAATTGTCCTGGGTCATTGCATTGCTGCCAGTACAGAAGTCCACCACATTCGATTTTACCACAGTATATCAGTCTCTGTGTACAATGTCCTTCTGGCTCTGCTCCTTTCACTCTGCTTCAATTCCTGGAGGTCCTTCCAGTTCACATGGAATTCCTCCAGTTTATTAAGGAGTGTGAGTCTTCTTAACTCCAGATCCAGCACTCTATCCACTGCACCACCTAACTGCCCTGCCATCAGCCAATAAACTCCCACTAAAGAATGCAGGATCTCTGAACTTCTCGAACCCACAAGGTGGTCTTCAAGAGTGGAAATGTCCTTCCTGTGATTGATACTCATTCTGCTGAGATCTTAGAAATAACAACATGAGATCAGTCTTATCTAAACAGGGTATGGACTTTGGCTGCCATATGCTTATAGCCTCATGGAGGTCAGGATAGGAAGGAGTCGCCATACCTCCAGCCCTCTTGGGAAGTCCCAAAGCTACTTGATGTCACCTTGAAAGGTAAAAGGAAGAGAGGGTCTCGTTTTTTTAAAGACTGAGTCATTGACTTTTCCCAGTCGTCAGCCAATAAGCCTCATCTTCTCAGAGTGAAAAGCCCCATCAGGGCTGGATCACACCCAGAGGGTCAACTGGAAACAGAAAGAGCAATCCCAACACATGTTCTACTCAATCTCCAGTTACAGTGAAAAAAGGAGACCATGGGATCTGGCAGGACCATGGTTTAAAAACTGGTTCCACCTGCTTACTAAGTGAAACTTAATTGCCTTGAGTCTCAGTTTCCTTATATAGAGAATGAGGATTTTCATATTTTCATTTCCTTTATCACAGACTTGTTTTGAGTAACTAACTTTGTAGATCATTATATAAATGTGAGTTATTGTTACTATTGTTATCACTTGGTCTAGGGCTCCTGTCCACCATCCACAAATTCCCACCATAAGTCCCTTATGCCAGTCAATACTCAGAGTTAGCCTTCTCTCATTTAGCCAAGAGTCACATCTTTCTTTCCTTGCACACCCTGTGCTATATGGGATGTCTCTGGGGAGAGAATGGGAGCCACCTTTCCCACACTTCTTAGACTGAGTGTTACATATTTTAAAATAATTGGAAACAAGACATAGAGAACATTACAAAAAAATGAAATGACTAATTTTGATTACATTAAATTAAAAAGGTTTTGTACAAACAAAACCAATGCAATTAAAATGAAAAGCTAAACAAAAAATTGGGGAAAAAAAGATTTTGAAGCAAGTATCTCTGACAAAAGCCTCATTTCTCAGATATAGAGAGAACTGAGTCAAGAATACAAGGCATTCCCCAATTGATAAAGGGTCAAAGGATATGAACGGACAGTTCTCAGATGAAGAAATGAAAACTATCTCTAGTCAGATGAAAAAATGCTCAAAATTACTATTGGTTAGAGAAATGCAAACTAAAACAACTTTGAGGTACCATCTCACACTTCTCAATTTGACTAATATGACTAAAAAGGAAAAAGATCAGTCTTGGAAAGAATGTGGGAAAATTGGGACACTAATACATTGTTGGTGGAATTGCCAACTCATACAACCTTTCTGGAGTGCAATTTGGAACCAAGCTCAAAGGGCCATAAACCTCTGTATACCCTTTGACCCAGAAATGCTGCTACTAGGTCTAACAAACAGGATGAGTTCAGAAAAGTCTACAAAGACATATGAACTGATACAATATGAAGCAAGCAAAACCAGGAGAATAATGTACACAATGACAAAAATACTGTAGGATGATCATCTGTGAAAGACTTGACTAGCATCAGCAAAACAAGGTTCCGTGACAACTCCAAGGAACTCATGATAAAAAAAAAAATGCCATCCACAGTCAAAGAAGGAACTGTTGGTGTCTGACTACAGACATGCCATTTTTTTCACTTTATTTCCTTCATGAGTTTTTTCATTGTATGTGTGATATGTGTCTTCTTTCATGGCATGAGGGAGAGAGGAATATGGAAATATGTATTCCATGACAGCACTGGTATAACCTATATCAGACTGTTTACTCTAGAAGGGAGGGATGGATGGGGAGAATCTGAATCACAAAATGTCAGATAATAGCTGATAAAAATGGTTTCTACCTATAATTGAAAAATAAGTAGAAAAAAAGAAATATTAATTGGAACTAGATATTGGAAATGGATACAGTAAGTGGAAATATATGTTATCTATGTAGAATGTTCATCTCATTTTAACAGATGTTCCAAAACTTCCCATCTCGTGCAGAAATTTTGTCTCAAGAGGAAGTGGTCTAAACTTTGCAGAAGCATTTTTGAGAGGGGGCCGACTATTTTGCAAAGCAATTCATCCTATTTTCGGATGACTCTCAGCTAGTTCAAATTTTCTAAGTTGAGGGGCAGCTGGGTGGCTCTGTGAATTGAGAGCCAGGCCCAGAGATGGGAGGTTCTGGGTTCAAATATGGCCTCAGATACTTCCTAGCTGTGTGATCACTTAACCCTAACTGCCTGACCTTTACCACTCTTTTGCCTTGGAACCAGTACACAGTATTAATTCTAAGATAGAAGGTAAAGGTCTAAAAATAAAAGTCCCTAAATTGATCTTCATCCCTTCTACTCCCTGTCCCTAGTCCTGCCTTTTGAAACAAATGGCGGCCCTTCAGATATCTGAAGTCAGCCAGTGCATGTCCCTGCCCATCCGGGCTCCTGTCCCCCATCAAAATGGAATCACCAGCCTCTGCTGGAAGGTGGTTGAACTAGACATCATTTTGGAGCTCGTTGTCGTTGCTGTTCGGTGGTTTAGTCGTGTCTGACTCTTCATGATCCTGTGGACCATTGTAGACCTGTGGTGGCCATTGGGTTTTCTTGGTAAAGATATTGGAGCGGCCTACCATTTCCTTCTCTGATGGATTAAGGCAAACAGAGGTGAAGTGACTTGGCCAGAATCCTACAGCTAGTATGTCTCGGAGGCCAGATTTGAAGTACCCTTTTCCCTGGGCCTGGAGTGGGAGAATGTTCATGTGCAATAGTTTTTTCAGTTGTATCCAACTCTTTATTGACCCCATTTGGGGTTTTCTTAGCAAAGATGCTGAAGCGGTTTACCATTTTCTTCTTTAGCTCATTTCACAGATGAAGAAAATGAGGCAAACTAAGTGACTTGCCCAGGGTCGCATAGCTAGAAAGTGTCTGAGACAAGATTTGAACCCAGGACCTCCTGACTCCAGGCCTGGCCCTCTGTCCTCTGTGTTACCTAGCTGCCCCCAGGACTCTTTTTACTTTACCATATTGCCTTCCTCTAATTTACTTAGATATGAGGCTATCTTTGTGTCTGAGTGCAGAGTCCGTGCCTGGCATTCACGTGGGCACAGTTAATTCTGTTTAGACTTGAAATCTTATCTAATCAATATATTCACAAATCCCAACCTAAAATAATGAATATTTGTTTGCTCCTGTTGCTAGGTATCATAATTATTATCTGAATAGATATTACATATACACATATGTATAAACATACATTATGACATATACATTATTATTGTACATTATTATATATACACCTATATATGTGTATGTGTAAATATGCATGGAGTGTGGGTATGTATGTGCGTGTGTGTGTATACATATGTCAGCTAGGTGGCACTCAGGGCTTGGAATCAGAAAGACTCATTTTCATGAGTTCAAATGCAGTTTGAGATATTTTTCAGCTGTGTGAGCCTGGACAAGTCATTTGGCCTCATTTTCCTCATCTATAAAATGAGCCGGAGAAGAAAACGACAAACTGTTCCATTATCTTTGTCAAGAAAACCCCAAAATGGAGTCACAAAAAGTTGGGCATGATCGAAACAATTGAACAATAATAAATGTTACCTGGAATATGAATTCTATTTGAACACCTGCTCCATTAGGTATTATTTTATAAAACTGGATGAATTTTTCTTTAAAAAAAGATATTGAACATGAATCATGTAACATTGGAAAACCTGTGTGTCAATTTGTTACTGGAATAAAATAAAGATAAAAAAATTTTTTTTAATAAAGCAAAAAAAAAGAGAGAAAGAGAGAGAGAGAGAGAGAGAGAGAGAGAGAGAGAGAGAGAGAGAGAGAGAGAGAGAGAGAGAGAGACTGTATTTGAAATCATAGTACCTGAAATTAAATCTGGATCTCACCCCCGGTAGTTACTACCTCTGTACGTCACTGTACCTCTTTGGGCCTCTGTTTCCCCTTCTGTAAAATGAGAGTTAGACCTCTAAAGTCGCTCACATTCAAAATCTTATGGCTTTCATGATGAACGTTTCTGTTGCTGCTCGCCATAAGTACTGGGAAGCAAGATGGCCAAGTGTCCCGAAGTGGTGTTTCCTCCTGGGCACAGGATGACAGGATGATGCCAATTCCACCATCTCCTTCATTTGCCCCTCCAAGGAGAACCTCTGAGTCATTCTTCCACTTAGGGACAATGTCCTTAATGTCTGCTGGTTTCATTTATCCTGAGAACGTCAGGATGCTTATGGTTCAGGGCTTCCGAGAATACGCCAACTTGTTGGACATTAGACAGAGAGCTCACATTTAGAGCACTGAAGGTTCACCGAATGTTAATAGACAATCTGAAAATTGGATTATCTTTGGCAAATGCTTTCTCCCTTCCTGCTCCTGTCACTGCAGCGTCTGCCCAGGATGGAGAGGCAATTTCCAGCCTTCATTCATTGTTCCATGAGTCACCCTGCCCCAAGGATTCATCACCTAATGGCCCATTACTGGTGATAAGTTTCCCAGGGCTTAGCTAAGTTGGTCCTCTTACTTGGGTCCTTGCCAGAATCCACTTTGAGCTTTTACAGCTTGGGAGAATCTTAATGCCAGATCTCATGCTGGGGGCTGGGCAGAGAGAGGAGAGAGGAGAGGAGAGGAGAAGAAAGGAGAAAGGAGAGGAGAAGAGAGGAGAGGAGAGGAGAGAGGAGAGAG
Source organism: Gracilinanus agilis (assembly GCF_016433145.1). Taxonomy (NCBI): domain Eukaryota; kingdom Metazoa; phylum Chordata; class Mammalia; order Didelphimorphia; family Didelphidae; genus Gracilinanus; species Gracilinanus agilis. The sequence goes on along the minus strand of NC_058130.1, from coordinate 726,820,429 downwards.
GAAAGAGAGAGAAGGGGAGAGAGAGAAAAGGAGAAATGATGGGATCAAATCCTCACTGCTACTTACTACTTGTATGACCTTAGGTAAATCACTCTACTCCTTTGAGACTATTTCTCCCTCTGCAAATGACAGGGTTGAACTAAATCACTTCTAAAATCCCTTTCCTCTATTAATCTGTGGTTATTTGACCTTTGATCCTGTGACATGAGCAGACGTGACTCCCTATCTGTTATCATTAATTCAATAAAATGTGTGTTTAGCATCTACCTTCACTATTAGCTAGTTTGTAGTTAGGCATTCATGATTGTTCAAGCCCATCCTTCAGGAACTAGTTGTATGATGAATAATGGCTAGGACAGTTGGGGGCAAGGTTTCGTATACCTATCCAACATAGTCATCCTATCAGGGCACAGAGTTCTACCTAGGTAGGAACCTTTTACTCTCTGACCTGCTCATACTACAGGGTAGGGGGTGCTGAGAGTCCACTTGACTCTTAGTCATAACATCCACTACATCTTATTGCCCTCAATGATTCTATGCTTCTGCCTCATTGAGATTGATTCGTCAGATCCTCAAGAATTACATGTCCAGGTTAGGTTGGCCTTGAAGGCCTTTGTGAAATTCTGGCCAAGACTCAGGGAATACCCCTAGAGATATTCCTGTTGGTTTGATGGTAGTTAAAATAATTGATGAGTGCAGCCTTCTACTGGGATTGATAATCCAGGACCCCAACATTCCGTGACTAAATAGGGAATCAGGATGAGGTCCTTCTGGTCTTAGCAAATACCACCATTTACAAGAAGCCTTCTGAATTTCCCTCAGTGATACTGACTTTCTTACAGTTCCTTGAACATAACATTCTGTCTTTCAGCTCCACACATTTTCCCTGGCTATTCCCCCATCTAGAGTTCTCTAGCCCTCCCCACTGCCACCTCTTTGTGTCCTTCAAGACTCAGCTAAAATCTTTCTCAAGAGGCCTTTTTCTGTCCCCATATTGTTAGTGCCTCCCCTATGAAATCACCTCCAATTTATTTTGTAATAGCATACATAGTTGCTCGTATGTTGTACCCATTAGAATATGAATGTTTGTGTTTCCAGTACTTAGCATAGTGCCAGGAACACGGTAAGCACTTAATAAATGGCTATTGACTTGATTTATCTGGGTTCTTAGGGAAATAAAGATGGGGACTGTGCCTTTGATTTCCTGCTTATAAGGAACATCTGATGAAGAAACTCTCTCTACCAATTCAGGACAGCACCTTCTTTTTCTAGGCTACTGAGAGGGTAAGGCACCTGCCTTGGGTCATAGAACAAGTATGTATCAGAGGCAGAACTTGAAACCAAGGCTTCCTGGCTCTGAGGTGTTATGTAGAGGATGGCAGCATGGAACCCCTGCAAAAATACAGGGTCTCCTCGCCCAAAGTTCTCCAGGGGGGGTTCCCTGGAATTCTGGGTGAGGCTGACCCTGTATTTTTGCAGGGATTCCATGCTGCCATCTTCTACATAACAGAGGCCAGCTCTCTATGACCTCATATGGCATTGAACAAGTCATTTAACCTCAGTTTCCTCATCAGTAAAATGAATATAATAGCAGCACCTATCTCTCCAGATTGGTGTGAAGTGCAAATGAAATAATAATTTATAAAATACACATAGCAGGCAATATATAAATGTTAGTTATTACTATTAATGCGCTCTGCCTCCAGGTGCCAAGAAGAATTGGGGATCAGTTAGTAAGTGATTTACTTTTTATGATGAATCCCCTTCACAATTAGCTGTTTGTCTTTGAGCACATCATCCATCATTATATTTTTCCCTGAAACCTCCCCTTCTTGGTAAGCACTTTAAGCTGTTATACTAAGTTGCTATAGCCTTTGAGTCCTTTGGGTCACCTCCATCCAAATGGGTGCTTAATAAAATCTTATTATATGGAATTGGGGCATCTAGATAGTACAGTTCTAAGGCAGAAGAATAGTAAGTTCTAGACAATGTGTCTGGTGACTTGCCTAGGATCACACAACTACAAAGTGTCTGAGGCCAGATTTGAACACGGGACCTCCCATCTCCAGGTCTGACCCTGTCCACTGAGCCACCTAACTACTATGGATCAGTGGTAATCTAATCTCCATGACATTACCACTTTGGTAAGAGTCCCCATGCCTCCATTAGCTTCCCCACGTGATATCATGATATCGTGATATTGATGTCATAGCATCCCTTCCCTACACCTGGGAAATAGCACAAGTTTACAACCTCACACCTACATTACACACCCAGTGACATAGTCAAACACAAGAGCATACACCACCTCTATCGATTATAAAGAAAGAGCTATTTCATCCTATTTCCTCAGTAAAGCGAGGGAGCGATTGGTTGTCTTCCTACTTGTAATAATCATCACCAGAAATTTAAAGATTACATAAAGAACATCTCAGTTTTCTTTTCTCAAGATAAATAATTACACATCATTGGATCCCTGATCTCATTGGCAGGGGAACTCTTTACACTAACACAAGTGAAGATGGCTATAATCTGGAACAAACCTATAGTTTTCTCAGTCCCATCTTTCTTCATTCAATAGGCTGTCTATTCCTTCGGTACGTCCTGCAGGGTAGCTCCTTGTTTCTGACCTGTCCCTTTTCTGGGATCTCTCCCTTCACCAAATTGGAAGTTTTATACTTGGGACAATGGAAAACTAATCAGATTCCCTGAATATGGTCCTTCCCTCTCTTTCTAAAAGCCCAGAGGAGCTCAGATCCTGAATCATCCATCATCGCTGCGCCGGTCTGGGCTCTACTTTTGACTGCCATGCCTGAGCCACCCAGGAGCACAGACCAAGGAGTTCTAGACCATCATGCTCTCCTTTTTCCTCCCGTGTCCTAAAGACCATCGTGCCCGAGTCTCCCTGCTGATGTTCCTGACAGCATCCTTTCCCTGTCCTTTTTTAAATGCCACTGACCCCAGGAGTCTGAGAGAGGAGGAACAAGAGCAGCTCGAAGGCTTCATGGGAAAGAGAATCTCCAGTGGAAGAACTTTACACTCAGAGTTTGAAGACTATATTTATTCAAGTCCCAACTCTGCTACTTACTAGCTAGGCAACTTTGGAAGAAATACTTGATTCTTTCTTGGCCTCAGACCCTTTTGGAAATTGCTCATCTCATTTCCATGTGTGAAGTGGGGGAGGTTGTGTTTGTAATATCTTCTCTGTGATAGCTTGGAATTCTAAGTCTTGCCTCCGTGAGAAGGGCTCATTGTGATGCCCTAGTACTCTTTCCCTTTGCTTTTTCTGACTCCTGCTCTCCCTGATATCTCCATTTAAGCAAAGTGGCTCCTCTTTGGGGTCTTCTTCAGAGCAAACCAAAGGAAAAGGCCTATTGCTTTCAATACCAATTGGCTTGTGGGAAGCCCTTTATGTCCCAACAGTGGATATTAGCAATGCATTCATAGTCTCTCTTCCATGTTTCTCCATAATGTCCATGGCAATAGAGGACCTGATCAAAATGCTGATGGACTGTTTATCATTTTAACATTTCATGTACACCTGTGCCATTTTTAGGCTCTATGTTGTGAGGACCAAGTTTCTTATGGAATGATTGTTTCTCATTAAGTTGATACATAAGATGAAAACAACTCTCCTCATTGTCCAAGGACAACCTGTG
>NC_058130.1:726778347-726790550 GCF_016433145.1 Gracilinanus agilis | reverse complement strand
GACCCTGGGCAAGTCACTTTACCCCAAAGCCCTAGCCCTTGCTGTCCTTAAAACTATCTGTCTTAGAACTGATACTAAGAAGGAAAAAAAAAAATGGACACTAACAGAAGATAACAGCTGTTTGAGTTTTTTTTTTTTAAACCTTAACCTCAGAATTGATACTAAATATCACTTCCAAGATAGAAGAGTAGTAAAGGATAAGTGACTTGTCCTGGGTCACACAGCTAGGAAATAGCTGAGGCCAGATTTGAATCCAGGAAGGTAAGGATTTAAACATTTTTTTTAAGAATTCTGGGATTCGTCAGTATAGTTACAGTTTTTTGGGGGGAGATTTTGGTCTTCTATGAGTGTACTCTTATAACAATGACCAATATGGAAATATGTTTTGCATGATAATCAAAAGAAAATGAAAAAAAGGAAAAAAAGGTCAGGAAAGTGATCCAGCTGAGGTTCAGGGGCCCAGGAGCCCCGGCCATCCTGAATTTTACATCCATCTTTAAAAGTATTAGGCAGGAAATATTGTTTTGAAAAAACGAATACTCAAATTAAAAAAATTATAGATGTTAAAATAATATTGCAAAGTATGTGTAATAGCTTCACAGTTTCATGAAGAATCCTATGACGTGTTTCTCCTTTGTATCTGAAAATGTCCATTTTACTGGGTGGTTAAGTTTAGGACAAAACAACCAGGGAGGAAAGAAGAATCCGATTAGAATTGGAAAAAACGGTTATGCAGAAGAATGGCGGAACATTACAAGCAGTGACCCCTTACGAAATAAAAGCAATAATAGCAACCAATAATATCTAGGTGGCAGTTCAAAGTCAGCAAAGCACTTTAAATAAGTTATTTTATTTGATTCTCCCAACAGCCCTGGAAGAAGGCAGAGAGGTAGGTCCTATTATCATAGAGATAAAGGAAAAATGAATCTATTGCAAGACTGGCATAAGCCGGATCATCCCATGAGCATTTGAGGGTGAAACTGGAAGGAGGACAACCAAGAGAGGGAATATGGAGCGGATGGGTCATTGTTGCTCTTTAAATGCCTTCTCTTTCAGGACCACAGTAGAACTGAGACTCAGACAGACCCAGGGGGCCTCAAAAACCTCAGTTCCCCATGAATTACTCTTCAAGGAGGGAGGAAACGGAGCTGAAGGTGGAGGCAGGAAAAGTGGGGAGTCCAAGTTGGGTTTATGGATTTATCAAGAGGTTTCTCCAGGAATCCCCCTCATCCTTTACCACCCAGATGATTTCTGGGACTTCCTGATCTCTAGAAACTCACCATGCTTCAAGATGAAATCCACTCTTGGGGCAGCTGGGTGGTTCAGTGGATGGAGAGCCAGGCCTAGAGACGGGAGGTCCTGGGTTCAAATTTGGCCTCGGACACTTCGTAACTGTGCGACCCTGGGCAAGTCACTTAACACCCATTGCCTAATTCTTACCCCTCTTTTGCCTTGGAACCAATACACAGTACTGATTCTAAGATGGAAGGTAAGAGTTTTTAAATAAATAATAAAATTCTACAAAACCAAGACTCAGACTATTTTTTTTTTTTATAAAAACCCTTACCTTCTATCTTAGAATGAACACTAAGTACTGGTTCGGGAGCAATTGGGTTTAAGGGATTTGCCCAGGGACTAAGAAGTATCTGGGCCACCATGGTCTCTTGAATGCTCAAGCCAATGGTTTTTTCTCTGGCTTCATATTTGATTGATGGAATCTAATCTCCTATTATCAACTGCCTGATGGACGCTCTGTCTGGACATCCCAAAGGCAATTCCAACTTGATAGTGTAGAATCAATCCCTCCTCCAACTGTTTCTACTTCTAATGGCGGAACCTCCATCCTTCAAGTGATAACTTGGCACCATCCTTGATGGCCTCTCCTTTATGCCCCATATCCATTCGGTGTTTTTAACCCCATACCTTCAATGTTAAAATCAATATTTTGTATTGGTTCCAAGGCAGAAGAGGGTAAGCGCTAGACAATAGGGGTAAGGACTTAACCAGGGTCACACACACCTAGGAAGTGTCTGAAGCTACATTTGAACCCAGGACCTCCCATCTCTGGACCTGACTCTCAATCCACTGAGCCACCCAGCTGCCCCCTCTTTTTAAATTTTTAAACCCTTACTTTCAGTCTTAGAATCCGTACTGTGTATTGGTTCCAAGGTAGAAGAGTGGTAAGGGCTAGGCAAGGGGGGTCAAGTGACTTGTCCAGGGTCACACAGCTGGGAAGTGTCTGAGGCCAGATTTGAACCCAGAACTTCCCATCTCTGGGCCTGGCTCTCCATCTACTGAGCCACCCAGCTGCCCCCTCCATTCAGTTTTGACATCTTGTTGATGGTCTTCACTTCTATATCTTGTATTGGTTGCTGATTCTCCACTCAAAAAAGTCTATCCTAGTTGGGGAGCTCATCCCACTTCTTGACTCTCTTATTTCGATCTGATGCCCCTTTCTCTCCTTTCTCCTCACCAATCCATCCCTCAGGCAGTTGACAATTACCAGTGTGAACCTAAACAAATCACCTACCCTGCCCATATCAAAGTTTTCTCATTTGTCAAATGAGGATATTGGACTCTCATGGCCCCTTCCAACTCTAGACCTATGATCCTATTAATTGGATGAAGATAATTGACATCCCTAAAATACAAATCTGACCACATCACCATCCTACTCTAGAATCTACTGTGGCTCCCATTGCTTCTAGGGAAAAAGATGGACTCCTCAGCCTGACATTTAAGCTCTTTACAGTCTGACTCCTGTCTATCTTTTTGGTCTTGTTTCATATATTCACCTTCACACGTACCCCCTTCAAGTCAAAATGGCCTTCCAACTGCTCTCTATAGACAAAATTTCAAGTCCTTCTTCTGAACCCTTACAGTGATTCCCCCCATTCCTGGAATGAATTTCCTTCTCACTATAGAATTTCCAGCTTTCTTCAAAGTACAACCTTGAGGCTATCTCCCACATAAGGCCTTTCCTCAGTTTCCCAGTTATTAGCTTTCACTCCCCTTGGAAATTAATTTGTAAATGCTTGAGATTGATTTACTTCTATGGGTGTTGTAGCCTTCCAGTAGAAGGCAAGCTTTCAGGGGCAGCGGGGTGGCTCACTGGACAGAGGGCCAGGCCTAGAGATGGGAAGTCCAGGGTTCAAATCTGGCCTCAGACACTTCCTAGCTGGGTGATCCTAGGCAAGTCACTTACTCTGCCTCAGTTTCCTTATTTGTAAAATGAGCTGGAAAAGGAAATGGTAAACCACTCAGTTATCTTTGCCAAGAAAACCCCCAATGGGATCACAAAGAGTCAGAATGACTGAAACAACTAAACCACAGATCTCCAGCAATTAGGACTGTGTCTTTCACAATAGTCGGACCTCAATCAGTACTTGTTTGAACAGAATTATTTGCTTCAGGTTTTAAGGCCATTTTCAGTTCTGGATCTTACTTAGAACCCTCTGGATTCTAAGGGCCTTCCTAGCTCTGACACTCTGGGTGTTAAGGGTCTTCTGAGCTTCAATAGCCTGTGTTCTAAGATCCTTCAAAGTTCTTTTTAAGTTTGTTTTTGCTTATTTATAGCCGTGCTCTTTGTGGTGGCAAAAAAATTGGAAAATGAGAGAATGTCCTTCGATTGGGGAATGGCTGGACAAATTGTGGTATCTGTTGGTGAAGGAATACTATTGTGCTCAAAGGAATAATGAACTGGAGGAATTCCATGTGAACTGGAAAGACCTCCAGGAATTGATGCAGAGTGAGAGGAGCAGAACCAGGAGAACATTGTACACAGAGACCGATACACTATGGTACAATCAAATGTGATAGACTTCACTACTAGCAGCAATGCAATAACCCTGGACAATTCTGAGGAATTTATGAGAAAGAATTGTGGAAGCAGAAACACAGAAGAAAAACACATGATTGATTATGTAGTTTGATGGGGATACGATTGGGAATGTAGACTCTAAGGGATCATCCTAGTGCAAATATTAATAATATGGAAATAGGTCTTGATTTACACATGTAAAACCCAGTGGAATTGCTCGTTGGCTACAGGGGGAGAGGAAGGGAGAGAAAGAACATGAATCATGTAACCATGGAAAAATATTCTAAATTAATTAAGTAAATATAATTTTTTCAATTAAAAAATAAGTTTGTTTTTACTGTTGAGGTATTCAGTGGTGTCTGACTCTTCCTGACCCATAGACTATAGCTATCCATGAGGTTTTCTTGGCAAGGATACTAGAGTGGTTTGCCGCCTTCTTCTCCAATGAATCCTTTCGTCAGGCAGTCAGAGGTTAAGTGACTTACCCAGGGTCATACAGCTTTTAGAAAGTGTCTTTGGCCAAATTTGAACCCAGATCCTCCTAAATCCAGGTCTGGCATCTGATCCACTGAGCCACCTATCTCCTCTTTTTAAGTAAGCTTTAAAAGCAAAACTAAACTAAACTAAACTAAACTAAACAAAACCTTGTTCCTGCTGCTTCTTTTTATATCGAAGTCATCTCTCAATTCTCCCAGTACATCCCTAAGTCTCCTTCATAACAAAGAAATACATTTAAGCTAAAGAGGTGATGGTCAAGTCTGATAATATACGCTTTATTCCACATGTAGACCTTTCTACCAAGAAGAGGAAATAGTAACAAATACACAGTCAAACAAAGCAAATTCCCACATTATCCACAACTCAAAATGCAGGACTCAGTCTGCATACCCAGCAGAACCAAAATCTCTCCCCTAGCCAGGAGGTACCAGGCTTCATCCTTGGTTCTTTGGGATTATAATTCCGTCTTCAGTCCTCAAGGCTTTGGGCGTTTTCCCCCTCCGTTACAGTGACCCTTGCACAATATTGTTCCCTTGCTTCTACTTACTTTGCTCTGCATCAGTCCAGAGAGTCTTTCTATGTTTCTTTGAGTTCTTTCTATTTTTCAGCACAATAATTGTCCATTATATTCACACACTAGAGTTTATTTAGCCATTCCCCACTGGGCAGGTGGGTGTTCTGTTTCCAGGTTTTGTTTGTGTTTTTTGCCATTTTTGCTTTGGTAAAAAATATATATATATATCTATTTTAAAATTTAATTCCTCCATGTGTGACCCTGGGCAAGTCACTTGACCCCCATTGCCCACCCTTAGCACTCTTCCACCTAAAAGCCAATACACCAAAGTTAAGGGTTTAAAAAAAAAATTAATTCCTCCATCTTTGACCTCCTTGGAGTATATACTCAGTAGCAGAATCCCTAGGTCAGTGGGAATCACCAATTTAATTACTTTTTAGTTGCATAATTCCAAATGGTCTTATAGAATGGTTACACCCGTTCAGGGCCCTCTCCAGTGTACTGATCTGTCTGTCTTGCCATAGCCCCTCCATGGAAAGCTATTTCTGTCTTTTAACATTGTCGCCTATGTGTCCAGTGTGAGTTGTTGAATTTGCATTTCGCTTATTATTTGTTATTTGGAGTATTTTTCTTACGGCTATTGGCCATTTACATTTCTTCTTCCAAAGACTGTTTGTTCATATCCCTTGAGCACATATCGATTGGGCAATGACTCTTGGCGTTCTATGGGGGCCCCTTTCCGTTCTGGTATTCTGTGCGCCATAACTTCTGTGTCATTCCAAAGTTTTACCGTCCGTATTTTAACCTCTCTCCCAGTTATGATGCAATATTCCATGCCTTCTAACTGACCTTCAGTGTTCCAAGGGCCTTTCCCAGCCCAGCAGTTGGTCATTTCTCCCCCCCACTCTGGAGGTGCCTCTATCTATGTTTTACAGGCAAGGAAGTTTCAAAGGTATATTTACTAGGGGTTCGCTACGGACGGAGGATTTCCCTATCAGGGGCTCAGGCTCCAGGCTCTTACAGTGGCCTCTACTTCCTTCCTCTGGAGATTCCCAAATAGGGCTTCCTGAGTCAGGAAGGAAACGGCTCAAGTGGGTTCCCCATCAGCCTTGGCTCATAGACCATCCTCTGACCCTGAGTCTCCCTCCCCTCCCCCCAGAGGTGGGGTGAATGTTTGGGTGGGCGCACCCAAATAGGGGGAAGAGGGAGGCAGCTCAGCCTCCTGAGTCCCCCACCGCCCTCCTATTGTCTCCTCTTTTAACTTCCCCTCCTTTTATTTCTCTCCCTAAAACCACCCTAGCCAACCCTAGGTGCTCTGTACCGATGCGTGGCGCCATCTGCGAGGACGTGGATTCAAGCAAGTGCATGAACATGGCTTGGCATACATGTATGATTGTGTTTCACGGGAAGGCTAGAGGCCCATAGATAAACCTTGGAAGGGACTGGAGAGGTCATCCCTTGCCGCCTCCTCTTTTCTGAGGAGTCTGGAAGCCTGAGGAGCTGAGGGGTCCCCCCAAGGACCCACAGGGAGTGAACAGCAGGAATGGGTTCGGTCCTCTGACTCCAAACACTCTGAGTAGGGCAAGGCGGAATGTGGTGATGGGGCTACCCTGTGTGGATGATGTATTTGATTTTATTTTATTCCAGTAACAAATTTCCACATAGGTTTTCCAAAGTTGCATGATTCTTGCTGTCTCCCTCCCTGCCGTCCCGGAGTTGACAAGCAATTCCACTGAGTTTTACATATATCACAGATGATGTATTTTTTTTTTCAAACTCTTACCTTCCATCTTAGAATCAATACTGTGTGTTGGTTCTAAGGCAGAAGAATGATAAGGGCTGGGCAAAAGGAATTGGGGGAGAGCTGTTTGGGGGACCTGAACCTTTTATTTTATTTTTTTAGATTACTTTTTTTAACCCTTACCTTCTATCTTAGAATCAATACTCCAAAGCTTTAGACAGGACATGTCACCCAGCCATCAGAGCTAGGATGCAGGACTGCAGATCCACCTTCCTAGGTACCATGATGCTTCCAATCTCACATCTCCCATTAGGATGGAGAATCAGCAGGGCAAAGAGAAGCACCCAAATCTGTCCGAGAGTGGACTGGTGGCTTCCAGGCTTGGTTTTGTTCTTCAAGAAAGTCTTCGCCCGTTCCGAGCCTCAGTTTCCCTGGAAGGGAACCAGAAGAGGACTGGACCAGCCGCCAGGCATTCCTGACACCTATGGCTGACCGAGCACCCGATGTCCATTTTCTTACTTGGGACAATGCCCCGAGGTGTTACATGCAGGCTTGTCCTCATTTTGCAAAGGAAGACACTGAGGCGGAGTGGGGAGTGTGACAGGGGTCAGGTGGCTTGTAAATAGTTGAGCAAAGATGCAGACCTGGGTCTTACCCTTTCCACTACCCCACACTGCCCGAGATGACCTCTAAGGCGCCTCCCACAGATGACATTTCATGTTCTATATCCCGAGGTCCCTCCCAGCTCTGACACTCCATGAAGCCACGGGTGACTCCCTCTCAATCACTGACCGGGTCCCCTTCCCGGATTAGGTACCAGGAAGGGGGTGTCACAGCTTGGGATCCCAGGAATGGGCTGGGGTCAGGCCCAGGACCTCTTTTTCCGCAGGAGGGCCCCCCTCCTGCCTCTACTCAGGCTCCCCCCCTCCACGTGGCTGGGCACTTCTAGGGCCTGGCCCAAGCCCCACTCTGACTCACCGGCTTCCTGCCCCGGCCCGGCCCGGCCCAGCCTGACTCACCATCCTGGAATGTGGAAGCTGGGAGCCAAGAGGGGCCTCCCCCACTGCACACCAGCCCAGGGAGAGGGCCAAGGCAGGGGGGCCTCCCAGCAATGGAAAGAAAGGCTGCCTAAGCCCCCCAAGACTCAAATCTCCCTTCGTTCAGTGAAAAGTACTCCTGTTCCCCACATGTCCACATATCCCCCCGCCCCCCCAAAACCCATGTCTCTTTCTACTCCTCCCAGGGCGGCTACACTTAGGGTGCCTTGGGGCTTTGGAAGAGACTTGAAGCATCTCAAGAATATCCTCCTCTTAAATCTGCCTCCTCTAGGGTCAAAGACCAAAGCCTCCAGGAGTCTGGACAAACAGGGCTCAGGGTAGTCTCTGTTACCTCCTAGGTCTGGGCCAAGCCCGAGGGACAGGACTGGAGTTATTTTTGGCCTCTGGACAGCCAGGCACCAGTCTAGGGATTTGGACTCTTGCGATTCTCTCGTTCTGAGAAGCCGCCACGGTTCCGAGAGTCTGGAGTTCTGAGAATCTGTGGTTCTGGAATTCCAAGGTTCTGAGATCATGTGGCCAGAGCCATAACCAGGCAAAACGAGTGGGTCTTTTTCCAGGGTGCGGACACGGGGTGGAGGTGAGGGGGTGGTGTACCCTTTCCTCCCTGTGGCAGCCCACAGACCACCATCCCCATGCCTCAAAATCCTTTCCCTCCCTGTGCCACGAGCCTTCCCAACACCCTCTCTCTAGCCCTGGGCTCCTTCCCTCACCCCCTCGATCCTGCCTGCCAGCTCCCAGTGGTGCCCCTCTCCTAAAGCCCACATTGCCCACCAACACCCAAGAGGGTGTGGGTCAGACTCTCTGGGGCCGGACTCCCAGGAAGACTGCATGTGAAATCAATCGTCCACCACCACCATGGCTGTTTTCCTCCTTCCCACCCCCTCCCACCCCCTCGACTGTTTTTGCCCAAGGTGAAAAAATTCTTAGTTTCAAATCTGCCTGCGTTTCTGAAACGTTTGGTTTCTGAGGGTTTCGTGAGACCCCGCCGTTCCAAGAGTCTGTGGTTGCTTCTCTGGTTCAGGCTGGGAGTCAGTTCCCAGAGAATTCTGGTTTTCAGGGGCCACGAGAATCCCCCACCCTGCAGAGATGGTGGAGCACAAGCCCTGGGAACTGGGCCCTGGGGCCCCTCCCAGGGAGACACAGCCTACGGGAAGAGCAAACTCAAACTTCGTTGGACCTTGGAGACCTGGACTCCTGCCACCTCTGGCTGCACCCACGCCAAGAACTACGAATGTGCTGCCATCAGGGAACGTTTATGAAGCACCTACTGGATACCAGATAATGTCGAATCTTAGACATGGAAGAGACTTCAGGGACTAATTCACAATCATCCATCTAGAAAGGACCTTAGAGGTCATTAAATATAATCTAAGGAAGCCCCTCGTTCCAATCTGGCCTCAAACATTTCCTAGCTGTGTGACCCTGGACAAATCACTTAACCCTGTTCGCCTCAGTTCCCTCCCCCGTAAAATCAACTGGAAAAGGAAATGGCAAGCCATGCCTGTATCTTTGCCCAGAAATACCCCAAATTGGGGGGGAGGGGGTCACAAAGAGTCAGGTATGACTGAAAATGGCTCAATAACAAAATCTAAATTTCATTTTACAGATGAAGAAACTGAGGCCCAGGAGAGTTAAAGTTACTCATCCAAGTTCATATGTGGAATGATCACCAGAAACTAAATTTGAGCCCTGATCCTTGGACTTCAGAACTTCAGTGAATTGACCTCAGAACCTCTCATTGTACCCCCTCTTGCTAAGCCCTCGGTGCTGACCTGCAAGGAGCTCCTGCTATACACACATCTAGTTTTATACAAACAAGGTGGGTTCCCTCATCTTTTTAGGCTGTTCTTGGGGCCTGGTGACCCCATAACTGAGTCTCAGATGGGTGAGACTTAGTGAGGCAGGGGTAGAAAGGAAGGAACACAGTGTATGTTTGCTCATAGTAGGAGCTTAATAAATGTGTATTGATTGATTCATTGATTAAGTAGAACTTGTTAGTTTTATCCATGGTGGCAAACCCATTTGCCCTCTACCGTGTTTTACACAGATGGCACCCACCAAACAGACTATAGGTTCCGTCTTGTTTTGACTCCCAGCCCCTTGTGTCTTTTATATAACATAACATAACATAATATCATATCATATAATATGTAATAACTGGCGATGACTCCGTTTGGCAAAGGTTGAGGGGAGGGAAGCCTCTTTACAAACTGGAAGTCCCGGAGTCTCCATCCCGGGCACCCGACTATCCTTGACATCTGCAGGGCTCTTTCAAGTTTCCAAAGCCCTAGCGTAACCAATCTCTCACATGATCTTCACAATATCCCTGTGATATAGACAGAGAAAGGATCGATATCCCCATTTCAAAAATGGGGAAAGTGAGGACCAAACAGAAGGAGGTTCCCTGGGGCTCACATAGTGGATCTGTGACCCAGCCAGAACCGAGGCTTGGGAGTTCCTGCCATACATCCCTCGGGAGGGTCCAGGCAATTAGACACATACTCTGCCCACACTTGAACCCCACATATGTGCACATAGCTTTGTAGAAGCACCCCTGAATCACACACCCACACAGAACTCTCCCTGGGGAACAGGGAAACGGGAGACACCTCCCCCTGCCCAGCTCAACCCAGGAAGTGACCTGTCTCAGCTGGAACCAGAAGCCTGACCTCGGCAGCCTTTACTCAGGATGTTGGGGCTGGCCTGGTCCCTGTAGGGACCCCAAGTCTAGACAAATACACACACACAGGTGTGCACACACAAAAACACATCCGGCCTTGGCAGGACATAGCCTCCCCCACACTGTACCCTACCTTCCCGCCACTCCCCCCCCCAACATCCGGGTTTTTCTCCACTCTGGGGCCAGACTCCCACCCACTCACTCCTCTCATTCATTGTTTGGGGCCTTTTCCAGGGTAACCAAGACAGACTAGAAGGGGTTAATGCCTCGCTAAACTGAGAGGAAGAGATGCTTTGAGAGATTGGGTGGGGGGAAAAGAACCCTCCCCCCAATCAAGCTATAGAGAATGTCAGAGGATGGGAGGGACCCTTAGAACAAAGAGGGTGAGAGCTGGGGGAGCCCTTAGAACACAGAATGTCAGGCTAGAAGAGAATTTGGAAAACGGCAGAGCTGGGAAGGACCTCGGGACAGAAGCAGAGGATCCCAAAGCTTGTCGGGACCTCAGAGATCATTAGAGCCCCTTCTTCACTTTACGGGATGGGGGAAGAGGCTCAGAGAGGGGATTGGGCCCCCCGCCCCGCACTATTTCTCCAATAGAAAGCCTTGGAGTCAGGAAGCCTGGGCTCCAGGGCTCTGCCACCACCCTCTGCACAAATTTCTTCCCCTCTCCGGCCCTGGGTTCAGCCTCTCCCCACCCCCTCCCGGCTCCCAGTTTCTCCAGTTCCCAGTCCAGCTGTTCAGCTGTGGAATAAGGATGGCAGCTGCTGCTAGCCTTCAGGCCAGGACCGGCTCGCCCCATGGATGGGCAGGCAGAGGGGAGGGGCCTCTGCTGGGGCTCCCCTGCCCCCCCCCCAGCCTCAGAGAGAAACTCAGGGGAAACTGCGAGGGGTGGGAGGAGGAAGGCTGAGGGAGGGAGAAAGGGGAAAGGAAGGGACCAAACCCCAGCTCCTTCTGCCTCTATTTGCATAATCTGGACCCATTTCTGAGAAGCCGGGAGGGAGAGCCCTGGGGGAGGTGAAACCCAGCGGGAGGAAGAGGCCAGACCCTGGGGAGAGGGTCTGGAGGAGGAGAAACCAGGAGAGAGGCTGGGGACAGAGGGATGGGGACCTAGGGAGGGCTCCTGATGGAGGAGGGGACAGAGGAGACCCAGGGACCCAGCAGAGGACATTGGAGAGGAAGGAGGGACCGGGAGGAGGCCCAGCGGCCAGGCCTAGCTAGTGGCCTCTGTTGCTTAGCAACCTCCTGGCAACCCCGGCCTGGAGGGGGCGGGGCTGAGGAAAGACCTCGAGCAGCCTCTGCCCCCCTCCTAGCACAAAAGACCCAAAGGAGGGGCCTGAGGCCCCAGGGCCAGCCTCCAGCTCTCTGGGTGTTCCGGCCCTCCTTTACCTTCTTCGTCCATCCTGCCCGCCTCGGCCTCTCTCCGTGTCTCTAACCTTTTCCTGCCCTTGACCCCCGACCCTGTCTCGGCTTTTTCTTTGTCCCTCCGGTCTCGGCCTCCACCTCCTCTCCCGCACTCTTCCCGACCTTCTCTGTCTCTGTTCCACCTGCTCCGCACTTGGCTTCTTCCTCAGCCTCTCTCTGTCCCTCCCGCTCCTTCGGCCTCAAGGCCTTAGTCAAGAAACACGTGTTCAGTCCCTACTGTGTGTCCCTGGCCCTGCCCTAAGCCCTGGGGAGACCCCGAAGGGTTAAAAATAAAGAAGGGCTCACAGTCAAATGGGAGACCACAGTCTTTCTCGGCCTCCCCGGCTCTCGCTTGTCCCTCCCTCTGTCTTTGCCTCTTTGCCTCTATCTCTGTTTCTCTGTCTTGCTCCTTTCTGCCTCTCTCTCTCTCTCTCTCTCTCTCTCTCTCTCTCTCTCTCTCTCTCTCTCTCTCTCTCTCTGTCTCTCTTCCT